>NC_056523.1:237294412-237512519 GCF_019175285.1 Sceloporus undulatus
CCGACACCCCGGGAGGAGGCCGCCCGGCAAAGGGTGCAGTCCTGGCAGCGGCGACGGCGACGGCGGTGGCCCGGCGTGGAGGCTGGAGGGGGCGTGCCAGGAACTCCATGGAGGAGTAGGAAAAGTAATCCATGTTTTCACTTGAAGAGCCAGAGGATAACTGTAGTCATGTTGCAAACTCTGAAAATGAATACATTTGTGCCAAATGTGGCACCTTATTGTCATCATACCAGTAGGGGGCAATCTAACATTCCACCATCACTGAATGAGCCATGTTAGGGACCAGTGTCAGACTCCAGATCAGACATGAATATCGTCATTTGTTCTTTGTCAAGCCATTATTTTTAGGTTAATCTGGCTCGGGGGGGGGGGGGGGTTTGACAGAGTGAAGTATTGACAATACCTCTCAAATTCTTGAGGGTAGAGAAGAAAACCTGAAGATGTTTTCATAAATTAAAATTGTTATTGATTTACAAACA
The DNA here is from genome assembly GCF_019175285.1 of Sceloporus undulatus. NCBI lineage: Eukaryota > Metazoa > Chordata > Lepidosauria > Squamata > Phrynosomatidae > Sceloporus > Sceloporus undulatus. Next base: position 237,294,892 of record NC_056523.1, read on the forward strand.
TATAGATCTTCAATTGAGGTGTGCACAAATAAACAGTACTTCATGCAGAACACACTGCTGTTCTTCCAGTTATTGCCTAATAAAAAGTGTTCAATGTCCCTTCTGCTTACAATTTTAGTAACTAAGAGCAAACAATTAATGGCACTGCAGAGAACAAACCATTTCTGCCTTCTATCTATAGTTTGTCCTTATTTCCACTGCTATGGAAATAGAGGGAAAGGGTTGGATAAAAGAATGCAAGAAACAATATGAGGAACTCCTTCTCCTCCATGATCATCACAACAGTAGAACAGAAATACTGAGAGACTGAGAAAGAATACTGAGAGAGATTTGGTTTTAGTATTTAAAATGGCCCATGGGAGAGAAGTATTAAAATGGTAGTAATATGACACCTATGACAAATAACCATAAAAATAGCAGTACAAAAAGATGTTCGTCTCTTCATAAAGCTGAACAAATCTCTACTGGGGGGTCTTGTTGGATTTTAACTGTGCTCAATAGCATGAACTGTAAGAGAAACTTTTAAATATGAATGTGAGGCGAGAAGTATGATGATGCCTTTAAAAAATTAACAAGTCCTAGGTATTTAATAATCACACTCTTTCCATTAAATATGATCTATCTTGCTATTTTCAGCCTCTGCTTCATCATGGTGATGGAATTACAATTTTGTTTTCACTAAGGGTGATTTACTTAGTGAGGCTTGATTTATGGCATCAAGGATTTGTTTAGTTAATGGAACATTTTAATTTGCTGTGCGTGACAGAAAGCACTTAAAATTACTTTGAAAACGTGCATTATATTACTGTTGACTTCCAGCCACAGCATGAAAGCAGAATAAAATTACTTATGTAAGCATTTTCTTCATGCTATCTTTATATTAAGAGATTGATTTCATACCACGGACGTACACAGGCTATGCATTTGTATTACTATTCCTTGCCTTTGTTGTCATGTACTATGGCAGCAGTCAAAGGCCCGCACTATAATGATCAGAATGGGGAATATTTGTCCCCAGTTTCGAAAAGAAAATCACATGTGATTTACATAACAACGCTTTGAACACCCACTTAACTGCAACCCCCCCCCCCCAAAAAAAAAGGCCTGCTGCTTTTGAAGGCATAATGTTGTTACACTTTTCCATAGCCTCCCAAAAAGATCCATTAGTGGTCTCCCAATGCTTTTTGTGAGTTCAAGGTACTTTTCTTATTTGTCTCCCCCACCACACACCCTCCCACAAACCATCACACAGAGCATTAAAAGAAAAACATTTCAAGATCATATACCACTTTAAAAGTCCAAAGCCATCACAGTTAAATAAAAACACATACAATAGTATAATAAATGCCTAACACCTAAAAAGGCTTAGGCAGAAATACTATGTGTTTTTATCTGAAGGAAAGGCATGCTATGTTCAATGGTATTTACTTCTAAGCAAACATGTATAAGATTTCACCCTATATTCACTCACAGTAAGAAAATTCTTCCTGGCACCTAAAAGATAATAAAGTCGGGGCCAGGTGAGTCTCGGTGGGAAGGAATTTCACAGTTGAGGCATAGACTTTCTTCTTGGTCATAGTCACAATATCTGCAATAGTGTGGACATACAAGGGAACTTTGGTAAGCTGAACATAACCTTTAGGTATTTTATATGCTTAATTCTGCATGTCTGTGGACTTTTAAGGTTGTGTTTCATGAATAGCATCAGAGGACAAACGGCCACTGAAATATTTTTAATAGTTTTGGATACCTACCATAGTTAGATATGTTTAATTATATTGATTTTTTAAAAAAGTACTGAATATGTTGGATATGGGCTTAGAAGAACCCATGATCTTCATTCAACCATGATGTTCAGCCCATTACATAATTCTTATGGCAAAATCGGAGATAATGCAAAATAACAGGTTTATATAGTCCAGCATTCTGTTTCTTATAGTGGTCTTCCAGCTGCAAATCAGGAGGAGGGGGAGAGAGAGAGAAAAGCCCCAAGCTGGGCATGGAGGGGGAAGAAGCAAGAGGAGGAAAGGCCCATGAAGGCCTGCATTTGTCTCTGGTGCTCCCTCCTTCCTGCCCCCTTCTTTCTCTCCCTTCCCTTCCCTTTTGCTGCTTCTCCTTACCTGGGAAGGAATCCTCAGGAGAGGTGAGGAGCACTCCAGGGCAAGACGATGCTCCTTCACTCAGCTGTCATCTAGAAAAGCCCCCCTCCACTTCCGTCCTGGATCCCAGCCTGTAACGGTTATTGTTGTTGTTGCTGCTGGAGCCATGACCACTGTTGCTGTCACAGTTTCCCCCTCTTTGTGGGGCTGCCTGCCTTGGGTGGGTTGGAGAAGTGGAGGATGGAGCAAGGCCAGGGAAGGGAGAGGTGGAGGACTGCTGGGGCAAGAACAGGGAAGGGAGAAATGGAGGGCAATTTTTTAAAAATTAAATTGAACACATATGTGATTAATTGCTTTAGCAACTAAATGCCTTTGCAAGTAGTTGTAAAAGCAATCAATTGATTATGTTTAATTTTTTAAAAAAGTACAGAGGCAGCACTGACTGGGAGGGGATGGTGGATCTGTCATAAATTGAGGAGGGATAGTAAACACCCTTCCCTTATTTGTCACTCCCCTCCTGAATGTTGTGATTTCAAGTGTCGTGCCCACTTATTTGACTCGCTTAAGGATCGATTCCTGTGAAAAGAACTGCAAAAAAGGCCCTATCAAGTAACCCCGGGTTATTTGTGTTTGCCCTGCTTCTTTCCTCCTGGGATATATCAAATGAGGATCAGAAGCGGTTTCAAATGGGAACGAGAGTCGTTTGCACTGAATCCTGCTTCGGAGCAAACAGCAGTGGGAATGAGCCCTTAGTTGTACAATCAAGAAAGTGCATCAAATTAACCCCAGTTTCTAGAAGGAGTCTGGGTGGTTCACACATGACTTTTTACACATCTCATTTTGAAAGGGGTGCAGAAGGTTATTCTTTAGCCCTTTGAGTCCCATCCAAAACCTCCTTGAGCAGCTGTCAAGCCCCAGGCTTGCTGCTGGTGTTTATCAGCTATGAGGGAACAGAAGAACAATTCATTTGATGATGTAGCTGCTCTCAGCTCCAAGGGGAAGAAAAGGAAGGCACACTTGACCTATGATGTCATCCTTGTTTTTCTGAGCTGAGACCAGCCTCTTCTTCATCATTGGAATAGCCTCTGACCTTCCCAACTGTCTCTTCCTAACAGTAAGCTGAAGAGGTGCAATGTACCAGGACTTTACAGTGGTTAAAGCAGGAGGAAGACATAGGTCTTCATGGAGAGGGTGTTATACTCTGTTTCACATAGGATCTGTTATTCTCCAGATTAACCAAGAGTAACCAAACTTTGAGCCAAAGAGAATTTTAATATGGCTGAGGGGAGTGTGATACAAGAGAAAACGACACGCTCACCAAGTCTAATTTCAGATATTCTATCATTTTTGTACTAGCCTATAAGGGACTCCTCCTCCAACTTTGTTCTCTGCTGAAATATTCTAACAAGTATGACTGGGAAATCCCTTCTGAGATTCAGCCTGCTTCCCTGTTGGCAATGTGTATTACAAATCGCTCCCAAGTTCTTAATGCATAGTTTGATTAACTTTTAATAGCTTTAAATACGAATATGCTTGAAGGTTAAAACTAATTGTCTTCACTATGCCAAACTAATGCAGAATTGTTATATTAATAATAGCTAGAAGCAACTATCCTACTCGTTGGCAGGAATGTGTACTAACTATATACTTACATATACTAATAAAATTATCAGTGATTTTCAGATAATTTGATACAGATCTTTGAAAACCAAGTTATGGTTATTTTTCAAAAAATTCAGCAAAAGGTAAGCTTTAGCTTTGGGTAGCAATTTTACAACTGTAATATTTCATTTGCATCCCTGCTGTGAAAAGAAAATGTGAGACAAAAATCAGACTTAACTAGAGCTCAAATTTATGAATCAGCTATGAAAGAGGATATTAACTACAAATCAGGTTTTCTAACTCTCTCCTCAGTGCAGTTCACCCTTTTAACTATCTCTGGAGGGTAATGGAGCTTCCATGCATCTTCCCAAATCCCTTTATGAAAGATTACAGCCAGGATTATAGCTGGAAATAGGCCGACATCCCTTCACAAGCATGAGTATAAAGAGGCGCTGAAATATCCCATTTTTCTTCAACACACTCAGGCCCCTAGAGCCCTGGGTGCTGAAGCCTGGCTAGATCCACAAAATTCGTGTTAAGTGTCAGAGCTCTTTGAACCAGAAGATTTCCATTCAAGGACTTGCCAGCTGAACTGAGCTATTCCCAGAACTACAGCTGTGAAAGCCCAGAGATCTTCCCATTCCCTAGGCTGAGTAGCATGTTGCTTGGCCTGAATATCACATACTCTCTATTATTTCACAGATGAAAACCAGGACGTGTGTTGCCAATCAACATCAGAGTATGGTCAAAATATCAAACATTATTTATGGGGAAGGAGCATAGTGGTTTGAGTGTTAGATTTAGGAGATTATTGCATGCAAAAATAAAGTGACCTACCCCCTGGTGGAATACAGTTGCTTACAGGATGCAATCATGAAAAATACCGCTGATGCCACTCGTGTTTGCATATCGGCTGGCTGAGCATGGCTGGGAACCAGGATGCAGTTGCCTGGTGGCATCAGCAGCATTTTTCCCAATTGCATCCTATAAGCGACTGTATCCGAACAGGGATAGGTCACTTTATTTTTGCATGTAATAATCTGTGACTCTGAAGACCAGTGTTGATTCCTTGCTAAGAAACCTGTTGGGTTACCTTGAGCAAGTCATACTCTCTCAGCCTCAAGGGAAGGCTCTTCTGAACAAATCTTGCCAAGAAAATCCCATGATACTTTAGGGTCACCAGAGGTCGGAAATGACTTGAAGGTACACAACAACAACAAATTTAGAAGAGGAGAGGATGCAGGAGTTTGCTTGTGCCTGAACCTACTGGTAAGGCCAAGAATCTGTCCCTTTCTCTGCTCTCTCCCCCATGTAGTAAACTGATCCCAGGACTCTATAGGTTGGAGCTATGACAGTTAAACTGATGTGAAGCTGCATTAATTCTGCAATGTGGCAGCAGCCTTAGATACTCTGTAACAATTGTTACACAGACACAAACAGAATGCAATTTATGTTGGTGTGTTATAGAAAAATGATATGGAACAAATAGGAAGCAAAGGGTAACTACAGATTAAGTCGCTTGAAAGACTGCAATATCTTCAGTAGATGTGGAGTCTTATCAGCCACTTATTTCTAGATGTTTGAAATTTGAATCTGTTCATGTTCATGATTCTAAACATTGTCAAATGAGCATAATACTTGAAAGAGCAGTGTGAAGCTAAATGCTGTGACCATCTTGGGAAGGAAGAAAATAGTTTTTACCAATGATATTAACATGGTGATGGTGGTTCATTCTGAGCTGCACACTGAGTTTCATTGAGGGATCTATCTACTGTTCTCCAGTGTATCAAACATATAGAGATCCATACTTTAAATGAAGGAGACACACACATGGTAAAGATGTCTGTAAGCTGAATTTTTACACACCTTTTTTACACCCACTGACCTCAAGCAGGTCAGCTCCCCTCCTCATGTTTATTCTAGTGGTCTCCTCATTTTCCACCAGGAGCGATATCATTCCCTTTTCCCAAGGAAAAGATCTCTTTCTTGAGGCAGAGCCTAGCCTAATAAACAGAGAACTTTCATATTAGGAGAGGCCCACTAGATCTTTACCCCTTTAATAATGGAACCTTTTTTTCCACCACCGAGCATCACAGGAAAAATAGGATTTGCAACATGCTTTGCAGCTACTGGGAGGCTTTGGCACCAATATTGTACCCCTGTTCCAAATTGTGGAGTTTTTTTTCTCCACGGTTGGATGGGAAGAATCTAGCAGATGGCAATAAGAGTCAGGCACTTCACTGGGACACCTTGAACCCTTGGAAAAGACATTAGGAGGGGTTAGAAGGGTTCAAATGGCCTGGTGAGATCATACCATCCAGCTGTCCTGATTTGGCAGAGACATTCCCAATTAATCATCTGTCATCCCACTTTCTCAGCTAATTTTAAAATGTCCCAGTTTCTCTCTTCTCCTCCCACTTCTCCACTTTGTACTCAACTTACCGCAAAGCTTACTACAAAACTACAAATCCCATAATTCCATAGCACTGAGCCATGGAAGTTAAAGCAGTAGCAAACTGCATTAATTCTGCAGTATAGAGGCAGCCTTAGTCACCTCTCTTTCCCTTGATACTTGACTAGAAATATAAAGGCCTGGCTGGGATGGAGAGGATCGGTAGAACAAAAACTTCAGAGGAGGAAAGCCCACCCCAGATGATTTCTTTTCTTGGATTTCTTGTAAAAATTGGAAACTTAGGGGGAAATTTATTTTTTTAAAAAAACACTTATGAAGTATTTTCTATTTTTGGAATAAGTGAAATGTTTTATCTTAGTAAAGGTTTTAGTCACACAAAATGCCATGGAAACTTTGATAAAGAACATTTAAATTAGAGCACGATCATTCCTCTACATATTGTAGACATATACAATAACACTCAACTCAAAGATGCCTTTGTGCATTTTCATGAGAGGAGCATATGGAGGTGGAGGGGTTGTGATGATAAGACATTATTGGAGAATCATTTTTTAAATATTGAGTTAAATTTTTCAATCAAATATGGTGCCATACAAATGTCTTACGTTTGCAACTCAAATAACACACTTTCTTTTATTTACTACTGACATTTTGGTTTCTGCTTTTGCTTCCTCTCCCTGATTTCTTACACGATAAAAAGCTCAACTACATGTACAGAGATAGCATGAGGTGCAGCAGTTTGCAATTCTCACTTTACAATTCTGCTTGTAGAAAAACCAAGACTAATATAGTTTGAAATAAATAAATAAATAAATAAATAAGACAAATGCTGTATGCTAAATATGACTGCAACCCCAATTACCGTAAATGGTTAAAGATCCAAAAATAGCAGAGAGACAGCTGAACTGACACCAGGCCATCTGAAATTGTGCTGAATCCAAACCCCTCTTAGCCAAGGGTTGTTGGAAATTATCTAGGACTATCCTAATTCTGGCCTAGCATAGAGCAGACATAGAAATGATGTCTCTGGAGTGTGGGAGGTTTGGATTTGGCTCCCCTTGCCCCCCCCCCCCCCTTTAGCTCTTATACTGTCTGGCAGAGCAATTTTGTCAGACGGCTATTCTCTGAGATCAGATGGCAGAAGGTGATTGCCCTGGCATAAGGGTAATTCAACCAGCAGAAGGTCATTTCATATAGTTGAAGGAGCTTCTGCTTATTTCTGAACCTGTATAACTAGCTCATTTTTGGGTTATGATTGCACTGGCCACTATGAACAACACATTTCATGTTGCTTACTTGTAGGTTTCATAGAAAAATAACTATTACATGCATTTCAATTTCCGCCATAATTCCCACCCCTCAACTCCCTAGCAGGAGAAATCCCTACCCTCTATGGGCCTGAACAGACAGGCCAAAATAAAGCTACTTTGGGTAACTTTGGAGGTATGCTGTTTAAATGACACAGACATCTTAAGAGGCCAGAAGCTGCACCAAAGCTGCGCTCCAGTCCTTAGGACTGCAGTGTGACTTTGGCGTGGTTTCCGGCCTCTTAGGACGCATGCATTATTTAAACATCATATCTCCAAAGTGACCCAAAGCAGCTTTATTTTGGCCTGTCTGTATGGGCTTTATGTCTTCATAATTACTGGAAACATTAGCTCTCTATTCCTTTACTTCTGCTGAGGAAGTAAGTCCAAAAGTGATGGAGGATGGGGGTTAAGGTTAGCATGATGGCATTCCCATCGTGGGCATGTATAAAGAACACAGTTTGCTCTAGCTATGTTATAAACTAGATTACTTAAATCTATGCTTTGCTGATAGGGTCACAAATTCCACAAAGAAAGAAAGAAAGAGAGGTGTTCGTCACTTTGCCCTGAAAAAATAGAGAAATGTGTTCTGAAAATTACAATAAGTCAGAAGAAGCCAAAAACAGAGCAAAACTGGTTTCACAGCCATTGAGCCACAGGGTACAGGGGGGAGGGGGCAACATAGTGCCTTCCAGGATCAAGAGGATGCATGTATATCCTCCACCCTTCTTGAAGTTGTGCAGCCCTTACATACTCTGCCGCTACACTGCAGAATTAATAACATTTAACACTGCTTTAACTGCCATGTCTCAATGCTATTGAATTCTGGGATTTGTGGTTTTATAAGATATTTAGTCTTCTCTCAGAGATCAGTAATGTCAAAACAAATCCCAGGATTGTGTAGGATGGAGCCATGACAGTTAAAGCAGTGTCAAATTGCATTAATTCTACAGTGTGACAGCAGCCTAATAGGGAGGGTGCTCTGCTTTTAATGAAGACTTATGGGGAACACCCTGCTATAGTTCTCTCAATCAGAGGTACAAGGTTTTTGCTCCAGAGTTGCAAATGACTTTGTTAGGGTTTGTGATGGGATATGTTTTCACACCACCATTCACACTTCATCCTGGGATGGAACTTTGGCCAGGGACAGAATTTGGGCATTGTCCTCTGGAATAAAACTTTTTTCATCCTCAATAGAATTTCCTTTCAGCTCCCAAATTTTTAACATTACAAGAACTTAAGACTTCAAATTGAGCACTGAACAATACAGTTTAGGCTTCTAAAGAAAGGAGACAAGTAAAGTTACAAAAGGAATGTGAACACAGCAAACAGAAGAGTTCTAGGTATGAATGGTTTTTACTGTCTCGCTTTTTGCAATGCTAGAGGTTTTGGAACTGAAGGAAAATGTGATGTGGGAAGGCAGATTTCTTATTGGGGAGGAAGGTCCTCAGCCCCCCCCCCCCCACACACACAGACATACACACAGACATAGCTACCTTATTCCATGTTAGGGCGGGATACAGTACATCAAAGGATTCCTATCTCCTGCCACAAAGGCAGCCATAGTTCCTAGTGCTGCTTGAAGATCTCAAGATGTTGGAGATGTCTTAACCCAAAGGTTTCCTGTTGTGCCTGCTGCACTCTGGGCCAGACACAGGGTTTTTGAGGCCTCCAAGCAGCTTTGCTCAGAAGATCCTTGGAAGTCTTGCGATGGAACAGGCCATCACCAGACATTGGCAAGATCTGGTATAATTTACACATCACATCTCAGGGGATGTATTGCAAGATAATAAGTCCCACAAGGCTGCTAATAGGATTTTTGGGCATATATATGCCTGAACATGTGGCTGCCTGCCAATTTTGCCACAACCTCCTTCTCTTCTGATGTTAGCGTCACCAAAGAAAAGATAACTTGCATCTGATCATAAAAACATGCAGTCCTTTCTCTCCCTCTTCCTGCTGCCACCATTCTGAGAGATTGATTCTGTTATTTTTTAAAGGAAGTGAAATTCCGATTTGGATAGTTGGAAACCTGCCATGTGCTTTGCTAATGTTTTGATCTTACACATATTAAAAGAGTCAATCCACATAGAAAGATATATGGCCCATGGAGGTAAGACAAAGAAGACACAGTATCCTAATTTCAAAAGGAATAATCACATTTTTAAAAATTGCCCCGTAAAGTTGTTATTTCTTTTATAATTATGTAGTAAATAGGTAAAATCATCTTCTGGTCTGGCTATTTCCTACCAAGCAATGCAGTTTCTACCTCTGCTTTCTAAAGATTTTCCCTTCTTTCTGTCAGTGATCTGCGGAGTTGATCAAAGCTTTCTTTCATAACCCACACCTTATCGTATCATGAGATCAATGTACATACAAAAGAAAAATCATCCTATGAGTAGAACCAAGTCAAAATTAACATAGAAGAAAACTATGTAAGTAGAGCACCAAAACTGGAAATTGATCATAAATTAAAAAGAAGAGACTTCAGTGCTTTGATATCTATTTAAGAGATAATGTCAATGGAATAAAACGTTTGTCACAGGATAATGGCTTCCCACTGCTAGATAAATGTCACAGCAATTCAAAGGCACTTTATTTTCAAAGTCAGAAAGCTACTGTGTTCTCAGAAAGAGCTCTAATACCACTCTTTTAATTTCAGAGGGGTAGCCATCTAAGGCAGCAAAAACAAAGGTTCTTGTAACATCCTGGTAGAAGGAATTGTACCTCCTTGCTATGCAGCAGGTCCCTGAATTACTCTCTGGCATCTCCTGTTAAAATTTGTGCGCCTTGTAAAGAAACCTGGGAGAGATGTTGGCACTGGTAGTGAATGATACAATAAGAGGGCCTTTCACTAAGATTACTATCTACTGACAGTAAGGAAAAGAGTAAGAAATAGATCTTGGAAAGTGACTTTTAAAAACCAATGGACAGATCTCTGGGTCTCTACAGCTGTGTGTGTGCATCAGGAAGCAGAGGAGGTGGAAAAGCCGAGTCCCTTAGTTGTACATGGAGCTTCCCTAGGTGTTTTACACAGAACTTGTGTGGCCTCCTTCACGCAGCTTAATTGTTATGCTCTCTTAGGCAGGAAAATTTTACATGGCTTTCTCTTTGACTGAGGTCCTGTGCACACTGATGCACGGCAGCCTGGAATATCCTGGTATCATTCCATAGGTATTCTGTTACAACATCAGAGGGCTGATCACACACATATCCCATGATTCTGTGAGTCACTTCACTTTGAGGTCAGAATGAGGAGCCCAGCCTCAAACACACGGCTAGGTGCCTCAATCTCAGAGCAAGCAACTGGCAGTCATGGTGGACATGCTGGGTGACAGAGCAGGACACATTTCAAACACCTGCCCAACATCAGAATGTAGGGCTTCCAATCTTTCAAGAAGATCCAGAGAAATGGGTGATTTTTTAAAAATCCATGATAAGAATGGTATGCCCCAGTTCTGGTGCTTGGTTGTCACCTGGTCTCTTCACATCATCAGATGCATAGTTTGGGAATACATCATCCAGTCTCCCTATTGAGAGGATAGGGGTCATTTTATCTGAACCATGCAGACAGGCCCTGAGACTTTGCCTGAGCATCCCTGGGCTTCCTGGATCTGGCATGTTTCTTTGTAGTCCTTGACTCTGAATTTTGAGTCCTTGGCACAGGCTCTTCATTCCTGGTTTCCAACTTATCCCTGACATTACTTTCACTTGTCAAAGCTAAGGATGTGAAAATATATCCAATTCATTTTTGTTGTATTTCTTTAGAATCCCACCAGCATTCTTGTCCTGTCCAGTTTCTATCCTTTTCCCATTCCTTTCCTGCCTGGAAATTTGTTTCATAGCTGTCTAATAATGAGTGTTTCTTTGGTGCAGAATATCCAGAAATATCCCCCAGTATGCCTGTAGAGAGCATGGAATACTACAAAGCCTAACAGCCTTTCTGACAGCGTGTCTTTGGTGAGCAAATGTAATTTGAAACAATAATGTTCAAAGTCATTTCTAAGTGGTGGCAATTACTGAGATATTTAATACATGCATTATCTGCAACCTTTTCTCCAGGTGATGGCTTCTTTCTGTTATTTCTATTATGTTCATTTGTATCTGTTTATGCTATTTATCATGTCTATAAACTGTTCTTCTTCCAGGAATTCTGAGCAGTTTAAATATGGTGCTCTGGTGGATTCTTGTAATCTAGGTAGTAGACAGGGCCCAGCCTGCAAAATCTCAACTGTAGTACTGCACCACAGGCTACAAAAGCATTTGTGTGGGCACAGTGACAGTATCCAACCCCAAACAAATAGCCCCTTTGTGTTCAGGTGCACTGAAACTACTTTCAGTCCAAAGCATACTGGAATATGTTATCTTTCCCATTAACCCCCCCCCCAAACGCCCATTATTATTCTATGCATAATTTTGAAAAGGTTGAATAATATATTCTGCAAATTATATTTGATCAGCTCTAGTTTTAGACACTTGTTTCATTGTCTAATGTAGCCTGCAAGAGTATGCCAGCTAATGACATCAATGCATTTAAAGGGCTGGTTGATTGAAGTTGCAGATTGGGTAAGTTCAGTGCATGAACCCAGAGAGATATTTATTTTGCATTTAGAAACCAACCTTCCCTAGCAGACAGCTATTGAAAAAATATTTATATCATAAATTATCTCCAAGCTCCAAGAGCCCCTCTTGTAATGCTTTTCAAAGCCATTTGTTCAGAAATTTCACTGACACATTCTATTAGCAATAATTTATGTTTACCAATGAAACCTGAAGGGACAGCTTGACACCTTGATATTTAATTCTGTGGTGAGGTAAAATAAATTGGTAGTTTCATACTCCCTGTACTCTTCTACTACAATTTATGTGGAGGTGTTTTGCACTTTTTTGGAACAACACAATTTGGATTCATAAACAAAAGGGAAGAGCATCCATTGGTTTAGAAAAGCTGTGTAAATCTTGTGTATCTTTGTGGATGCGTAATTTACAACTATAGTAGGAAACTTGTTTCCCACTTACAGTTAAGAACTTTATAATATTGATCAGGCTTGTGGAAGATCTGCCATGTGATCTGTGTTGGTTATTTAAACCCAATCTAATGTAGGTCTTTCAAAATAATCATAAACATGCAGGACATGTAGTAATACTTACAGAAATTACTAAAATTCTGTGACTAAATTGATGTTTTCTCCACCTCATGAGGTACGTTAGGCTGAGAAATAGAAAAGTGTGCGTTGGTCTCCCTTGGTGGTATGACACAGTAAGTTGCATTATATGATACAGAGGTAGAATGAAACCACTTTACACATAGTCACAGCAAGGGATGAAGGAGTATTTTGTTCAGTTCTTTTAGAGATATAAAGTTTCTTGAATTAGTATAAGAACTGGAATTTAGCTTTTCTTAGGCTTTCATCTATTTCTGGATTTTGTGGTGCAGTTCCCTGAATAAAATATGAAACCCATCGCTTGTATACTAGGGGAAACTGTGCTCAAAAATGCATTTATTAGTGGAGTGTACCAAAGAAAGCACTATATACAGTATATGTGAAATTACTTCTATATATGCATGGAGAAATCTATGCAAAAATCCATGGGATTTCTTTTGTGGATGTGTAAAAAAAAGTGAAGTGGAAACAGAATAGAATGAGCTGACGGCTGCACAAGGAAAGTATGGAAAGAAGCTGAGACTGACAAATTAATTTATCATTGGTCACAGCTCCTTATTTCCTACAAGGTATAATCCTACCCTCTTTTTGTCCTACCTCTTCTGGTTACTATATCTAGTTGAAGCCTCAGATGATGAGTGAAAAGTGAGTAGTATCTAAAGCATATTCAAGTCTCAATTTCAGGTAGATATTGGAAACATGTAGTTCATAGGAGGAGCAAGTGGAACCAGAGGTAAAGGGAATCTAACTCTCATCTGCCTAAAACTGTTTAGTAAATCCTGGTTGAGTTTGGACGTAATCATAGACTGGAATCAGATTAGCTAAATAGAAGAGAATGAATAGGATGGAGTATGCTTCAGTACTGTCTGCAAATGGATGGGGTATAGGAAATCAATTGCAAACAGGCTTTTTGGAAATGTTGTTTTTCTGGATTACATTCTGAATTCCAGATTACCCTAGCAAGTGTAGCAAGCACAACCATTTGGGGAATTATGTCCTCAAAACTATCTTCTCCAACCCCTTTATAACGCACATAGTAATTTCTCTTGAGCTGCTTCTACACTGCAGAATTAATGCAGTTTGATGCCACTTTAACTGTCTTGGCTCGATGCTGTGGAATCCTGGAATTTGTCATTCCCACCTTCTGGTGTTGTCCTACTTGGGCAATCCATGCTGCAAAATCAAGTTCTGGTATGAGCAGTCCAGATGACAGTTGGCATATTTCACACCAGAACGAGGGTATTACAACCTGAAACTGTTTATATACACACACTTCTAGCTCCAAATCTTGTGGAGCCCCCTATTCCTACACCACAGTGGCTGTCTGTACAGACTGAGACATCTATTGCATCCACCACCACCATGGTCACTCGCATTGTGCTCATCCCTGGGGGCCTTGTTCTGATCTCTAAGTGAATGAAATGTGTAGGCAGCAGACATTTCAGATGGCTGAGTAGGACACTCATGCAGACTGCCGCTGCAGCATGGGAACTAAGAGCCAGGCAATGGGGGGAGATGGGAGCAGCTGTTGGGCCAGGATACTCTGGGCTGCCCCTGGAATATCCTGGACCATGCAGTCACAGCCTGTCAGAGAGCTCTGGGCCACAAAAACTACAAATCCCAGGATTACATAGGATGGAGCTTTGGCAGTTAAAAGGGGATCAAATTGCATTGATTCTGTAGTGTGGCCGCAGCCAAAGACTCAGTCTGGTGTAATATTACATCCCTAACCTTCAAGCCAATGCACTCCTCTTCTCCTTTCCTCTTTTAATGTGGCCACAAGAATAATTTGAAATCAAGGAATATCCTGCAAAAGCCAGATTGTTTTCAGATGACATCAGGCTAATGGAGCATAAGGCGACATTAACCCATGCAGAAAGTGGGCAAAATCGCACCAGTTTTTACTTTCGGGATTTTCCAAAAAGTAATTTCAAATATTAAAACAATCCTGCTTTTGCAGGATATTCCTGGGATCTAAACCCTGTTTATCTACAGGATTTGGGCACTTTGCCTCCCATGTGATAAGGTCCATAGGACCGTAAACTTATAAAATCCTATCTTGGTTACTCTCACAATGATTTGGATATGAGACACTGTCATTTTGAATGAAAATGAGCCAAGAATCTGAAAATTAGCAACACTGGCTAAATAGTTAACTATTGACTTCTAGGAAACTAGTTGCAAAACTTACAGACAGACTTTTTAAAACCCTGTTTTTAATTTGCGGGGTGGGGGGGGTGGGGGGTGGCATAGGAATGCAGTAAAGTTCTGTTCCTGTTGATTATTGCACTATAAATCTTATGTAACCTGTTAGCATATTTCTTGGAGGACTTATATACATGGCATCCACAGAAAGGAAGGGGATTTTAGAAATGGAAGAGACTTAGGAGAAATCTCCTTTTTCTTCCACCTCTTTTTCCCTTTGAGTCTTCAGTTTAGTTGTTAAGACTGATGCCAGGTTCTGGCTTTCCTTCTCTTTTTTAATTGATATGAGCTGCTTTGTGAGACAACCATTGCTTGAAAGGTAGCATTAATGTGCAGTATATAAGTAGTAATAAGCAGAAATCATCTTGTCAAAGCCCTATGTGGATGCAGAAAGTCCACAAACTGACAGCTTCCTGGTCTTTACTTAAACCAAGGGTACTGAGGCAATTTTTTTTCCTCCTCCAGATCCTAGTGGGCTGCATCCCTCCCAACAACCTGTCCACTTTCCAAACCCAATTAGATGTCATTTTTCTTGACTAGACTTGTTTTATTAGATCAAAAACAGCTCTCTTTAGGGGCCAGAAGTGAGCAAGGAGGTCGGAGATGTAGAATCATAGAGTCATAGCATCATAGAGTTGGAAGAGACCACAAGGGCCATCCAGTCCAACCCCATTCTGCCATGCTGGAAATCTCAATCAAAACATCCCCGACAGCCATCCAGCCTCTGTTTAAAGACCTCCAAGGAGGGACACTCCACCACACTTCACATGTGGCAGTGTTGATATGGGAGAGCTGCATGGGATCAGTACAATGTTGGCTCCTGTTGAGTGCAATTTCTTCTTTCATTCCCGAAAACTCACCGGGAGTCAGCAATCAATGGCTTGTGGACCAGCTCCAATCCCAGAACCACCACTTTGAGTAGTACTAGTCTTAATTGAAAGAGAATCTTATTCCAGCATGTATGCGTGTGTGTTTGGGAGGGGAAATACTAACAAAGAGCACAGTAATTTCATGGAGATTTGTTTTTCTTCCTTGGTTATTGTTGTGGGGGGCACATGGTGGAAGGAATCTTCCCTTCTACCCAGTCACTCAGCAAGGCCAAAGTGTTGCTTACAAATCATAGCTTGGCACAGAGTACTGGAGCTGCACTACCATTCTTTCTATGAAAATTGGGGGCATGCCCTAGGGAAATGATGTTACATGATGATGTAGTGTAGTTCCTATAGGGCATGGCCCCTATTTCCATCATAAGAACAACAGCAAAGTTATACCAATCCACACTAAGCCAATTCTTCCAGCAACAGTTTGAATTGTTTCATAGTGTCAGTAGGGAGATATCCTTGCCACACTGTAAAAGATTAATAAATGAAATGCCATCCTTATCTCAGACATTAGCCTTCCTTCCCACTTGATCTTTCTGAAGCTTTCATGTGCCTCAGTAATATTCTCCTTCAAAACCACTGGATGTCTTTCTTTCTTCTTATAACCTTGTGTCTTATAACCTTGTGTCCCTTATAACCTTAACTTCCTTATCTTGGTTGCCCTCCACTGGACATGTTGCACCTTGTCAATGCCCTCCTAAAATGGTGGTGGGTGCAGGTGAACATTCCATTCCCAACAGAATGACCCAAGCAAAATAGAGTGGTGTTGTGACACTCCTAATCTGGACACTTTACCTCTGCTTGTTTAGCCTCAGATTATGTTAGCTAAAATCCACAGAATAAAAACATATAATAATTACAATATTTATTGAATTTGTAATTTGCCCTTTTTTTGCATGGAAGTCACAACAATGCTGGAAGAGAAATAAGAAAGACAGATGATGACATAATTTTAGTGCTATATTTAACAACCATGGCAACATTCTTTGTAATTACAGTTTGCAGTTTGGTGAGGCACTGGAGCTCTGCAGCAGAGACGTCTAAGGACCCATTCCCACTATTGCTTAAATCGGACCGTGTGGAATCACGTACCAGTTTAAACCACGATGGTTACCACTTGAGAATCGATTTGGAATTGATTCCTAAGGGGGGGGGGCATGGTTTTCCCCTATTTAACCCATGCCAAAAAGTAGCTGGGTTTTCCCACTCCTTTTTGGGCTGAATCGATTTATTTGACTATAAATTAATTCAACCCAGTGGGAACCCAGGGCAGATTCGAATCTGCCCTGGCAGCCCCTCTCCGCCGTGCTCTAAATGTCTTTCCTTAAATTACAAATTCCGGGATTCCATAAAACGTTGCCCTGGCAGTTAATGTGGAATCATATTTCTATATCTCTTTAGTGTGGAAGCATCTCTGATTCTCTCCATGCCTAGTGTAAACCTATAATTACCACTATTTTTTTTTTTACCAGAAACACTGTGCTGACATTTATCTTGCAAATTTCTAGAGATTTATACCCCACATAGAAAAGCTTTTAAGGATTTTAAAAACTAATTTTAATTGTGCTTTAGAATTAATTTAAATTACTGAGGTGTGGCTGAAGTTGCTGTGTCCTACCCCCATTTTCAGTATACATAGGATGGAAGGGGGACACTGATAACCATGGTCAGGAAAATGAAATACTGGGAAGAAGGAACTATGGAAGAGGGAGAGGAGGGCAGTTTTTAAAAGGAAATTGAGAAGGAGAGGTGAAGAAGGAAAGGAAAGGAAGGGATTTCAGTAAAGAGGTGATTTTTGTCTATAATCCAAGAATTGAGACAAAGAGCTGAGATAACCACCGAGGGACAGAAAGACTGTGAAGGGCAAGCTAGGGCAGTGGACTTGCCATATGAATCAAGCAATATGAGTGGAAAGAATGAAAGTCCAGTGGCTGCACACAGCAGTGGCAATTGAAGAAATGCAAGTAATGCAAGAAAAAAATGCTGATTTCTTTTAAAGTCTATAATTGCCCTTGAGTTTGCACACCCAATTTTTCGTTTTGCTTTCTTTATGGGATTCAGCATAGATAAACATGCTGTCACTTAGCTAGAAAATCAGCCTGGTTTTATTTTGCTTGTGAGCCTCTTCCTCCTCCTCATTATTATTATATACAGTTGGCCATCCATTTTCATGGGGGATTCATTCTGGATTCCGGCCCCCATGAAAATGGAGACTCATGTATATTCAAGTCCTATAGGCTTGAATGGGGTGTGTGTCTGTGTGCGTGCACTGTGGAAGCATATCCCATTGACGATAACAGAGGTCGCCCCTCCATGAATATCCAAGACCATGGATCTCAAGTCCACAAGAAAGGAGAGATGACTATATTATTATTATTATTATTATTATTATTATTATTATTATTATTCAACAACCTTTATTTATATCCCGCCTGCTCCAATTAGGACCAAGGAGGCTTACAATAAAACAGTCAAAACATAGTAAAATAACAATATACAATTGTCCCAAGTTCCACCCTTCTCCCTTAAGATAACAATTAAATCACAGTTATGTTAAAACAATTCATACTAAAAAGATCAATTAAAACAAATGAAAACAAATAAACCGGAGGATGGGGTGTGAGAAAATCAATAGGCTACTTAATAATCTACTCATTGGGTGGCTAAATTATTCCAGAAATGCCTGTCGGGAGATATCTGTCTTGACAGCTTTCTTAAAGTCATCCAGGCTTGTAATATGACAGATCCCATCTGATAGGCTGTTCCATAGTCTGGAAGCAGTTGCCAAAAAAGTTCTTTGGGTCACCTTAGCTATTCTGGTCTTCACTGGTTGCAATAAATTCTTCCCAGAGAACCTGAGGGCACAGGGTGGATTATACGGGAGGAGGCGATCCCCTAAATAGGTTTGTATTGCACCATCAATTTGCATGGAGCTTTACAGGTATAATAACTGAAAACAGTGGATTCTGCCAGATGCATACAACCAATGGGTTGTCACCCCTGCCAGCAGAGGACAATCATTATTCTTTTTAGCAGTGATCCTTTCCTGTTTTGGTGCCTAATTCATATTTCAAGGACCAAAGATTTCCTTCCACTTGAAACTTCTTGCTGCATTGCTTACTCAGATAGACACATCATTTTCTATAACCAGAAAAAGCTTTACTCCTTCAAAAAGCACTCACTGAGATCTTCTATCCTGCCTTTATATGCAATACAGTCCTGCCCTGTGAACACGTTTAATTGCTCTACAATTACATTTCTAACCATGCACGTTTGTGCTTTATGTAGACCCATTCCCTGCATATGAATTGCTGTCTCTGCACTTAATGATTTATTCATTCAGTGGGGATGAAACAGACCTGGAATCATGAGCATTGTGTATTGGGGTTATTATTTATTTTATTTTATCCTAAGACCAGTGGTGGCTTGTAGGATCAGGAGAGGGAGTGAATCTACTTCTGTCTTTTGTCCACACTTTTTAAGAACTGTCCAAGGTACAGAACTACATCTCCCCCGAATAGGTTTGGTTCCTTTAAAGCATGAGTAATATCCAAAGTAGACCGCATCTTCACTAACAATGAAACCCCCAGCCATCGCCGCCTAAGAATCTAAAGCCAGATACAACATATGTATAGTTGGAATCTTAAGTGGTTTCCCTCATTTACCCCCTCTCTGCCATGCCCTTGCTGTCTCATATTTATAGTTCCCTTCAGAGAAAACAGGTCCCAAGTGGCAAGTTGTTTATGACTGCTGTACATTTTAAAGTTTGTGACCAAGAAGGAAGTGAGGTTGTTTGTCCTCCCTTTACAGTGGGCTTTTAGTATTTCCTGGGGGTTGCATATTTTTGTGAGCAAGGGCAGGAAATAATGGCAGATTTACATGGACATCTGAATACATACATTGTATTGGAATGTTTTGGTATGCATTTAGATATGTCTTTGTACATAAGAATTGATGTTCCCATCTGATCCTAGGCATTATTTTAATTTATAAACAAGCTGAGTGCCACTGCAAATACTTATTCATTCTTCTCTTATCGCTGAAAAAATGCTCATTCTTCTGTTATGAAACATTCTTCCATTATTATGTGTCAAGAAGACTATTCTAACAGGAAGCATATTTCTTTGTTCTCAGAGATCTCTAAGAGGTAATTCAGAAATGATTTTGCAACTGTAGAACTGAAGTACCTGCCCAATGCCACTCCAAATGTCTTTTCTTAGGCCTATGCTTATGTAAGACAATTATTTTACAGTTTTCAGTAAACAAAGATTTAGTGAAATTGTCCTCATGTCTGGACTTTATTATGGATAAAACAATGTTGATTTTATAACAATACAGTTTACATTAAAATACCATGAGAAAAAACACATTCCTTTCTTAGAAAATCTTAATCCTTTGTTTATGGAAATAAAAATGGGATCATAGATGAAAACAGGGGAAGGAAATTCTTTTTCATTTTTTAAAATCTGTCCGTTTAGGCCCAAAACACACTGCAGAAATAATCCAGTTTGAGACAACTTTAGCTACCCTGCTCAGTGCTAGGGAATCCTGGGAATTGTAGTTTATTGTGGTACCAGAGCTCTCTGACAGAGAAGGCTAAACTTCTCACAAAACTGCAGTTCCCAGAATTCCCTAGCATGGAGGCAGGGCAGTTAAAGCGGTCTCAAGCTGGGTTATTTCTGCAGTGTGTTTTGGACTTAAATAAAAAACACAGTGTTAAAACTAATGCTGGCTCTGATTTACATGTGTTCTTGTCAGTTGTGTAAGACAAATAGCTTCACATAGAGCTCATGCATAGACAGCTATATTATTCAAACCCAATAAGATTAACATCACAGTGTGGAAGCATTTCTTCTACAGTTACTACTAGCTTCATTTCTCCCTGGTAATCACAGAAAACACCAGTGAATACTGTTAATATTGTTATCCTTTACTTTTCACAATTATTATATGTCCTGTTTGGAGCCCAGGGCTGGAGAAGAAACTCTTCTTTCAGATGGTAAAGCTGATAAAAGTTACAGCATTTTTCATGTAACAAATTTCTGCACCAGACTGGAGTCTACATTTTAGGAGCAGGACCTTCCCAAGATATTTTACAGCCCTAGACAAAGTAGTAAATGATGCTCCTCACCTATCCATGTCAAGGTACTTTAAGGAAAAGAAAAATACTTTCAATTATTCATTAATAAACCCCATTTAGAAGAATATTAGAGCAGTGAGAACTCTGAGCTCTTTTTCTCGCAGTATTTGAATCTCCCATAGTGGTGCGGAGGAATTATTGTATTGGAGGAAGGGGGTTACATATTTTTGTGGAAAAAATACCTTTGCTGTGCAGAAATCTTGCACAGATAATGTTGTTTGCTGCTCAGGGAACCACAACTGAGATCTTACATCATGAGCTGCAACATATAACTTCACAATGCTGGAGGTATGATACTGACATAACATACAACCATGTTGAAAATTGTATTGATCCATTTATTAATTATATATTTGATGAGCAATAATGAGCAATGCGGCATTGAGCAAGATGTCCAGTTGCACAACAAGGATTCCCATTGCATAAGGCATTGTGAAAGCTTAGGATGCTTTTTCAGCCAGATGCAGGGCACCCTTGGCTTTCCACGGCAGTCCATTCTGGATCACCATCTGGCTCTGCCATTGCCAAGGGGCAACTGGTTCCATAAAATACCATACTTCTGTAGTGGCCACACTGCTTGCTTTGCATGCGCAGTGGTCCTGATGGCAGATCTATTATAATCTGCCCCTCCTGGGAGTACAACGGTTACAAAATGCCACAATTCTACACAATCTTAAATTGGGTCACAGCACTGTCAGTTTTCTTCAGGTTGCCAATCTATGCTTTATACATTAAAAATGTGTTTTTCTCCATACAGTAATATAGCAATAGTACTTACATTTCTATACCACTTTATAATGCTAAGCACGCTCTAAGCAGTGCTTAGCCAATTGCCCCAACAAGCTGAGTATCCATTTTACCACCTTACAAAATGATGATGATGATGATGATGATGATGATGATGATGATGATGATGATGATTTATACCCCACCTCCCCAGTGGATCGAGGTGGCTTACACATATAAAACATATAACATCATATTCATAAAATAGCAGATAACATAGAATTAAACCCCTCTGACCCCTTATCCAACCCAACCCATAAACTTACATATTACACAACTAAAATAATAACAGCATTAAAATCTTTAAAATCTAAAAACCATTAAAACAGTCAGGAAAGGCCCATCAGAAGAGATCCATCTCGACAGCCTTTTTAAAGCTGCCAGGATTCGTAATTTGATAGATCTCTTCTGACAGGTCATTCTACAAGTTAGGAGTGGCCAATGAGAAGGTCCTCTGGGTAAGTGTAGCCAGCCTTGTTTTAGTAGGTTTTAATAGGTTCTTCCCAAAGGACCTGAGTGTGCGGGGCCGATTATAAGGAGGAAGGTGTTCCCTTAGGTAGGCTGGACCCAAGCCATGTAGGGCTTTAAAAGTAATTTACCAACACCTTGTACTGAGCCCGGAAACTGATAGGCAGCCAGTGGAGGGATTTTAAAATCAGAGTTGTGTGGTCACTTCTCACTCGACCAGTGACCAACCTGGCTGCCATAGTTTGAATCAACTGGAGTTTCCAAACCAGAGACAAGGGTAGCCCCAAGTAGACATAAGACTACCCAAGCATGTACCACCGTTTTTGAGTCCAGGAAGAGTCACAGCTGGCGTATCAGCCGAAGCTGATAACAAGCACTCCTGGCTGTCGCATCTACCTGAGTTGACACTATTCTTTAGGGGAAGTGTGAGCCTGTCTAGAACCAGTTGCCATATCTCCATACCCAGAGTCGGGTTCCCTACGATGAGTTCCTCTGTCATAACTGGATCAATTTGTTCAATCTTCAATCTGTTTTTCCTCATTCAGTCCATTACTGCCCTAAGAAATTAATTTAGAGGAGAGAAGCCTTCCTTAGTTAATGCTGTTTTCTGAGGCATGGATAAGTATATGTGGGTGTCAGCAGCATACTGATAACACCTCACCCCATATCTCAGGATGATCTCTCCCAGCAGCTTCATGTAAATGTTAAATAACATTGGAGACAGTATGGTGCCCTGAGGGACTCCATATTTGAATCCCCTTTTAGATAAACAATTGTCCCCAATCACCATCATCTGGAATCTGCCTGAGAGATAAGAGCGGAACCACTGAAGTACAGTGCCTCCAATTCCCAACTCTATCAGGCATTCTGGAAGGATACCATAGTTGATGGTATTGAATGCCACTTGGAGGTGCAGAAGTATCAACAGGGTCACACTTCCCCTGTCAATACTTAGGCGTAGATCATCCACTAAGGTGACCATGGCAGTCTTAACTCCATATCCTGTCTTAAAGCCAGTTTGAAATGGATGTAGATAATCTGTTTCATCCAAGAGTGTTTGGAGTTGAAGCGCAACAGCTCTCTCGATCACTTTGCTCAGAAATGGCAGGTGGGGCACTGGCCTGTAGTTATTTTTGTCCAGGGAATCTAGGGAAGGCTTATTTAGACAAAATGGAAATTGGCCTTCCCTCAGAGATGCATTTATAATGTCTCTCAAAAGGGCCTTGGATCGACAGCCATGCTGGGCAAGGATCGAGAGGGCAAGTTGTTCTCCTCACCTTACCAAGAAGCTTGTCCATGTCATCGGTACTCACAGACTGAAACTGATCCAGTTTTAACTCATTTACAGAGTAAGTAGATTCCTCACTTATGGCTTCTGCTGTAATGCTAGCGTCCAAGTTGGCTCTCATTTGAAAGATTTTATCTGCAAAGTGGTTGTTAAAAGTGTCACAGCAGGCTATAGTCACATCTAATACTAGGTTCTGGGTGGTGGGACCTGAGTTAGATCCCTCACCACCCTGAACAGCTCTGCAGGATGAGAGTTCACAGATGCAATATGTGCAGTGCAGGAAGAGTTCTGCACTGCACATATTGCCACTCCATAGGAATCAAGAAAATCCCCATGGTGTGTCTTATCAGATGGGAGTTGAGTTTTTCACCAGCAATGCTCTAGTCGTTGTCCAGCCTGCTTCATCTTTCTGAGTTCTTCTGTGTACCATGGCTTATGATTCGGAGTGGGCTGGAAAGGATGCTTGGGAACAATTATGTCAATAGCTTTGGTGAGATCACAGTTCCAGGTATTGACCAAAGCTTTGACAGAATCACCTGCGTTACCAACCATTAAACCTTCTAGGGCTTACCGGAATCCCTCAGGTTCCATCTGCTTTCATGGGTGGACCATTCTAATGACAGGGTGAACAGTGGCCTTCAGTCCAACCTTGAAAGGATGGAAGGCTGAGCCCTGTGGCATCAAATTCACAATGTTTGGGTTGCATTTAACCACTGCACCAATTGCTAGTTAATAGTTACTCTGCAATACTTTGGGATGTTTAAATATAGGGGCAAACCTGAGGAGAAATGTTCAGTTTCTCCTGTAGTAGGGAGAAATCTACACCAATATTAGCCCTTACATACTAGGATGAAATAATGAACAATTTACATCTTGAAGACAAATAGGAGCTAAAATCAGCCATGCTATTTTGAGCATAAGATGTAAAATATCACAAGGTCCTGTCCTCCTCTCTAGCAATAAAAAAAGACAGTAATACCAAAGTAATTAAGTAAAGATTTGCTTATCTTCCATAATACCCAAATTCTTCTCCCTGAGGCAGCACCACTCTCTCAAGTGGTAGGGGAGGTCCTGCATGGGCGAAACATCATGTACAAACTGAGAAATGTCAATTACATTTCTGTCAGGCTAGCAAAATTTCTTGGAAGTGTCTGCACATTTCTATCATCCTTGTCTAGATGAACATCCACATCAGCTGCATGCATGGGTTTCCTTTTCTGGAACAGTGTAATTAACTCCCACAGAATAAAATTAGTTCTGTTTCATTTCATTGAAATGTAGACAATACATTCCATCCAGAATAATCTAAGTATAAAATTGTCTAAGGACATCCAATGACAGTATGTATTCTCACAACACTGAATTTATACAGATGCCAGGGAATTTCAAATTTCCATAACAATTTTGACTTGTCAGAATGAAACTTCTTCATGGGATTTTAAAATTATTTTTCT
The DNA here is from genome assembly GCF_019175285.1 of Sceloporus undulatus. Lineage (NCBI taxonomy): Eukaryota > Metazoa > Chordata > Lepidosauria > Squamata > Phrynosomatidae > Sceloporus > Sceloporus undulatus. Next base: position 237,319,700 of record NC_056523.1, read on the forward strand.
AAACTAATTCAACATCTACCCCCCACCCCAAAGCAAAGCTATACTGATTATGCTGGGACGGACTAAGAATCATACTTTTGTTTAAAAATTAAATGACACTAAAAATCACTAGAATGTGTTGCAAATACTGGACTTGTGTTAAATGCAGAAAGATGTATTTAGAAAAATCATATATCTTGACTCTGTATGTAAAGTTCAATGTTCAACCTAGAGCCTTAGAAACGTTATTTCCAAGACTCCAGGTTGAAAAGTCTACTAAATCTAAAAATAATATAGATAGCTTTAATATGCTGTCTGATGAACTACAAGCTATAAACTCTAGCATTATTTAATGAAAACTTGTAGTGTGACATTTTGAAGTAATGTACCCCTTCGCTTTGAAGACAGACCATTTTATGTGACTTAAAAAAACAAAATTAAAAAAACACCATGGGAACTGATGAAAATCCACTGAGGAAAAGAGGACAGAACAAGTGGAAGAGAACAAGGGAAACCTGTTATATTTAAATGTATGCTTAATAATTGGTTGCCCAGTGCTTGTAGGACTGAACTGGTAACCCTCCAGATTTTACTAGACTGCAGCTCTCAGCTGCTTTAACATGGATAAACAGTGCTTACGGATGATGGAATATGAGGTCCGGTAATATATGTTTAACACCTCTGTTTTGAACAGGCACTTATTGACTTCTGCTGTAATGTATCAGCAGTCTAGGAAACACCATACTATTATTTTAGGACAGACATGAATTAGAACAATTGTCCCTGAAGAAGAATGCCTTCCTAAATTGTTTTCTACTATTGAACACTGGATTTAGCCAAAACTCCAAGCTTAATTGGGCCCATTTGGACTGAATCTAGTACTTCCTAAGAGGAAGCAGGGTTCCACCTGAATTGAACAGAACAAAAGCTAGTCCCTGCTCAAATCCTGTTTAGTAATTTGTCCTTTTAAAAAAGCAGATTTTTGCTGTATCCGCGCTATAAAAATAATCCAGTTTGACACTTCTTAAACTGCCATGGCTCAAAACTATGGAATTTGGGAAATTGTAGTTTGGGAAGATGACTTTCTTTCTTTCTTTCTTTCTTTCTTTCTTTATTTCTATCCCTCTTTCCCCCCAAAACTGGGACTCAGAGAGGGTTACAATTTAAAAGAACAGTACACCTAAAAACATGCATTTAGTCTTCTCCGTCAGAGAGCTCTGGTGCCACAAGAAACTATAATTCCCAAAATTCCATAGCATTGAGCCATGGCAGTTAAAGTGGTGTCAACCTGGATTATTTCTTAAGTGCAGCCACAGCCTTTGTTTTCAGAATAGCATCTTTTAAAGGCATCCTTCATATAAAAACAGTGAAGATGACAGAAAGTAGGGATATGGTGGTGGATATACACCATCAGCAAGCCCTGCAGGAATTGTATGAAGAGCAAGAAGACATCCTAACTCACCCGCTGGTCCAGCCAGTTGAGGAGGAGGAAAGGGCAGAGTGCTAGGAATCTGTTGATAATGTTCTCTGAGAGTCTGCTGAGCTGGTAGAGGCCACAGAAACAGAAGACAGCACATCCCCATCCTTCAGTGAATGCAGAAGGAAGAGGTACCACATCCAACTCAGATTAAATACCAAACACCAAACTAATTAATGAGGCACATCTGAACTTGAAGGGACTGTCCATAAATGCCCACAAGGCTGTTCTCTTCCAGTCTTAGTGCTGGCAACTGACTCATTTCCTAGCCCTACTCATTGGTATCCCTGTCTTGCTTTGACCACATCTGAACTACTCTGTTTACTCCCTGCTGGCTTGTGATCTTGGACCTCTGGACTGGCTACCAACAACCTTTGTGATTCTCTTTGCATCCTGATCAGATCACATGTGGCTGCCCTGGGCTGTACTTGCCATTCTACATCATCTGTTAGCTTCCTTCCTTAGGCACTTTCTGTCTAGTATTCAGGACAGCACCAGAGAGTGATAATGCACCAGATCCAGCCCAAAAGGACCTGGTTTTATTCAGGCTTTTGTGATTTTTTTGGGGTGTGTGTGATTACTGTTAAACCCAAGTACAAAAACATCCAAAATCCACAAAACAGTGATATCTGTATTTGGCCAATCAAATGCACAAAATAGATGATGCAAGCTTTCGAAGCTCTACTAGCTTCTTCATCAGGCAAAGGTGTTAAAAATCATAGCAAAGATTTTTTTTTTTAAAATGATGATCTTAGTCACAGGTCTACATTTTGTCAAGATGTTGATGGTGTGTTGTTCTGTGTTAAGATGATGTGGAGGGATATCTATGTAGGCATGCCCCTCCTCCTTTTGGCCTTGTGGCACTGGGTTTTTCTCATGTGCCACACTACTCATGCCAGAATCAAAAGCTATAGTAATACCACAACTGGCATCAGCTGCATTTCTTCCATGATGGTACTTTTGTTCTTATAGAAGTACACTATAACTACTTGATTTGCCATAGAAACTCAAATGGGGTTTAACAGACTTGCCAGCAGTAAGCAAACAATGAATGCTAATGCCAGTATACTCCGATATCTTGGTTGCTCTCACTCGTAATTGCATGCTTGTATTGATCAATTTCAATAGCCCTTTTATTTTATGTTAAACACAATTTAGCAGCAGCGGGAACAACCTACAGTGACTCTGAGCATCCCAAGGCAGTTACTTTTAGAGTACCAACCTGTGTTTGTGTATTCATGCATGCTCAAAAGCAAGTTGCTTAAGCACTCAATAGGGCTTATTCTCAAGTACTGTGATGTCAACTATAAGTCAACCTCATTTATAAGTCAAGGGCAAGTTTTGGGGCTGAAATTATGGATTTTGCTATGACCTGTGGATAAGCTCAGGGTAAAATTTAGGGGCATAGAGCAAAGGATCTAAAGGATGAAACAAAGCAAAACAATGTCTAATTATTCTCTGCTGGCTTGTGTACTTGGACCTCTGGACTAGCTACCAACAACCTTTGTGATTCTCTTTGCATTCTGCTCAGATAACATGAGATTGACCTGGGCTGTACTGGCCAGACAAAATTCCAGCAGACATAACTCTTTCTGCTAACTCTTAAGGCTGGATGGATGAAAGAGGGAATCTTCTTCAACAGCTTATACTCTTGCTTTTCACTAGGGGATGGTTTCTTCTTTTAAATTAGAGTTAAGATACAGTACTTACATTGACCCGTGGATAAGTCGGCTCTGGTTTTTGGGTCAATTTTTTGACCTAAATTTCTAGTCTTCTACATGAGTATATACAGTATCTGTGTAGGATTATAATCTCAAAAGCACACAGGCTGGGTACTTTTGGTATATGGAATATAAATTGCAGCCAACTACAAGAAAAATCATCAGCTAGGGATAGGTAAAGGTTTCATTCAGTTGTTGTTTAAAAGCATTTTACTATACAGTATCTGATTTTTGCCCCATGAATATGAAAACAACCAAACAATCAAACATAAAAACTGAGGATAAGAGAAAGCAAAACTGCCAGATACATCCATCATCCTTTAGATGACCAGAACTACTCTACATGATTTTTCTTAAAGCAGAAGGAAGAAGAGAGAAAGTACTATCTTTGGGCACATCCAGACTGATGTAAAAAACAAGACAGTCCCAGTTTTTCTTTCTGTTCTTTCCAGTTTTATTTTGGAGATCCATACATGTTTTGTTTATTCTAAAATGCCTTCTGCCAGCTCCCAGTATGATCAGGGACTTTTTAATACCAGCTACTCAGGTTGGTTTATTTTAATCCAGTAGAAAATCAGAAAGAACAAGAACTCTTCAATCAGTCTGGATATGTAGGGCAAATGCATCATGCAGCTGAAATAGTAGCAAAGCAGTTGGACAGATACGGAGAGCTGGCCTTTTAAAAAAAACTTGGTACAAGATAATCTGCTCATTCTCCTCAATCTACAGCCATCCTTTTCCTCCTCATTTATGGGTACTAATATATAGTAGGGCACCTAAACTCTAAGCTATATCTGACATTTCAAAGAGATCATGTATTTATTTCACTGATAAAACTGAGATATGGTTACTGTCCAAGTGGGAAATAACATGTTAACTGTTTTTCAGTGAGGCCACTGTAAACCAACATAGCAGTGAAAGAAATGAAGCATACAAATAATGACTGCTGCAATAATAAGAAATTAGTTGTGCAATCCCTACACACTTCTCTGGAAGTAGATCTCATTGAACTCAAGGGGGCTAACTTTTAAGTAGATCTTCCTAGGACTGCACTGTTGGTCATACTGTAAACAATGGATCAAGTCTGCTAAAGTATGGCTAACTTGCTCCTAGTCTGGGTAAAGTATTCAAGCATTATTTCTGTAGACTGGGTAAAAAGTTGTAACATGACCTCTTTCCCCATCTCTGACAAAAATGCACATATTTAGACGTGTGCAGAATATATGTATAAAAATGCATGGGAAAATTTATACAGGGATGCAGAGAATTCTGCATGAAACAAGAGTAGAACAAGCCTAGTTTGTGAGGGTGACGAATATATCAAGACAGATAGGTATCTGAATGGTCCAGTAAGTCTTCCACAAATCCCACAAATCATTGATGATATCCTCTTTTAAGTTTTGTGGATATTAAACTCATGTGAAAATGTGATGTATTTTCTTTTTAAAAAACAGAGGAGAGAATTATTGACAAAATGTCCATATACAGGTGCCACCTAGCTTAACTACATGAAGTGGCTAGGAGCTGGTAGGAAACAACCAGCCATATTTGCTGGAGAGGCTTCAGAGTAATGCATCAAATTGCATCACCTCACTTTAATACTACTCTAAGAAGTGGAGGAAATGTGGAAGAAGCCAAGAGGATCCTGGACTACTTCTTTTGGGGTGCAAGATGCTTCTTTTGAAAGAAAAATATATGAGCAAAATATCCCCAGGAATCCTGTATAGCAGTGGTGGGTAAAGTGTGACCCTCCAGATGTTTATGTCCTAGACCTCCCATCCACCCTAATCAACATAGTCATCATGCAGAATTGTGGGAGCTGGAGTCCAAAAGCACCTTGAGGGACACAACTACCATCCATTGGCAAGTGGCAACACACACACACACACCTGAAAGATTTTCTCTCACACACATAAACACACATTGTTCTCGTTCACACATTTCCATAAGAGCTTTGATTTGTTCTAAACCTCATTGTGAATGATCCTTGGACTTCCAAGACCAAATTTATCATTTTTCTTTGCCCCACGCATAGTCCCTATTGGACCAACATATAAAAGAGAGCAGCAAATTCAACAAACAAAAATTGCCTGCAAAGAATTAATTTCCCAAACTGAAAGCTAAAGCTATTATAATAAATTTGGCTATTTAGTATGCACAGTGTTTCAAGCCATTAACATGTTTTCCATTTATATCTATGATATGAATTTGTCATTCCTTATTTTTGTTAATGTTAGAGCAAAAAATTAAGATTAGAGAAGTGCAGGGAAAAAATGTCCCATGCTCGTTCAGAGGACATCATGCAATTGCAGCTAAAAATGTCACCAATGTCTTTTAATTACTTGCTTTGAAATATGAATGTATCCAGTTTCAACACTTATGTATAATGAAAAAATGAAGCTGGTCCTGTGCCAAGGCAGAATATCTGTACTGTTGTAACATCGATTCTAATTGGAAGTAGCTGTCCAGGATCCTCAACAGAGGGCTTTTGTGTCACCTAGCCATCTGATAGTTTTAACTAGATGTACCCAGAATTAAATCTGGGGCCTTCTGCATGCAAAGCATGTGCTCTGCCATTGAGCCTTGGCTTTCCAATCAATACTTAGATATTCTTGGTTGTAACAAACTTTATTCATCCACCAGTGAATGGAAACCCACAAATGGAATAGATTCTCTCTCTTTTGAATTCCTAGTTTATCACACCAGGCGTTTATTAACTAAAAGAGCTGTTTTCCTGATGATTCCCTGGTGATTCCATGATGAAAACGCTTCCATTTCCCTTCAGTACTGGCAGATGCAATCACACCATGGACACTTCTGCCCCGTTTTGAAATGATCAGAGGAAATGATCAAAATTCAAAAATGACCTCAATAGATTAGAAATCTGGGTCAAAACTAACAAAATGAATTTCAACACGGAGAAATGTACGGTACTGCACTTAGGCAGAAAAATTGAAATGCATAGATGGGGAACACCTGGATCAACAAGGCTACATGTGAAAGGGGTCTAGGAGTCCTAAGAGACCACAAGTTGGACATGAGTCAACAGTGTGATGCAACAGCTAAAAAGGCCAATGTGATTATAGACTGCATCAATAAAAGTATAGTGTCTAGATCAAGGGAAATAATAGTACCACTCTATTTTGCTTTGAACAGGCCTCACCTGGAATATTGTGTCCAGTTCTGGGCACCACAATTCAAAAAGGATGTTGACAAGCTGGAATGTGTCCAGAGGAGGATGACCAAAATGGTGATGGGTCTGGAAATCATATCCTATGAGGAGAGAATTAGGAAGCTGGGTATGTTTATCCTGGAGGAGAAAACTCTGATTTCTGCAAAGACCAAAAAAAGTGGGTTACATTATCATAAGTTGATATTGTTATGTTGTTATTACGTTATGCTGTTATTACGTTATGCTGTTGTGGTCACAAACAGGATGCTAGTCACCTTCTCCATGCTCAGTAGCTGCATCACCTATTGCCTGGTCTATTTATCAAGTGCATCTATTGTTTTTAAACATGAGGCCGCAATGCAGCATGCAGACCTCATCCCATCACTGCTTCCATAATCTTTTCAAAGGTATCTTCACAGGGCTAGGTTTTGGGGAAATAGGGAGGATTGTTTGGGAACACCACTGGGATAACATTAAAAACTCAAAGTATGAAAAGCTTTTCCCAATAGTTCTGCCAAAATAAAGGGGGGGGGGCGTACTGAGCCAATTACAATGCACAAAACAGGAGGAGGGAGTCATCCATTAATATTTTAAATTAAATCTTGATGAAAAGAAGAAATTGGGAAGTACGTGGTGGGTTGAAAGGTTTTGTGTATATTAAATAGCCATTATATTAGATGTATCTGCAAGCTGCTTGGCATGATGGTACTGTGAAGCCAATAGTTTGTCTTTTCAAAGTCAAATGGGACTGAAAAATTGACACTGACATCCCTTCTTCGTTCTCTGCTGAAAGTCTATGTAGTTAGCAAAAGTTTTCTCTTTATAACCCACCAGAATGTTTTAAAAACAAAGAATATTATTTACTCTCCATAACTCGACAAGTTGTATAAATAATGTAGAAGGTCTGAGTATGATGCACTCTACACTTGGTTAGTTCTCCTCTAGTGAGTTTAGAATTTATTTTCAAAAATCCAGGAGCACCTAAGCATACTGAAGGAACCTCAGAATGGCATGAACTGAAATTATTATCATATATACAAATAATGCTTTATGTAACCTTAGAGAAGAGTAGCTACTATTCAAACAGACTTGCAAATGAAACCCGGTGTTGCAATAATTTACAGCTCTCATTCTTGATCTGTAGAGATTTGCTTTGCCTTTGCTAATTTTATCATGGATATCAATATTCTGTCTGTGCCTGCACATGCATATATGGGTCTGAATCCAATATTTGCCCTGCCTAGAATAGATCCAGTGAAATGACTGAAACAAGTTATCAGCAAATAACTTAATCCCCATTGACACTGCAATGTGTGTGTGTGTGTGTGTGTGTGAGAGAGAGAGAGAGAGAGAGAGAGAGAGAGAGAGAGAGAGAGATCTGCCACATAAAACAAAACACGACTTGCGATTCCATCAGTGTCATATATGTGAGTGAATATCAGCATGCTGGATGCAACATACATTGGTTGCAATCCTGCAAGCCTCTATACCACACTGAGCCATTTTCTGCCATGCAGACCAACTTTATTTCGTTGTTGAACCCCATCTCCCAGCAGTGCAGATCGTAGAAATGTTGGACTATGCAAAGTAATTACATCATCTGCTAAGGTCCACTGTGTCCTTCTGGGTTGCTTCACCAGCAATACAGTAAGTCCAGGAGGAGCAGAAGGAGGAAGGGAATACCAAACTCTTCAGCAACCAAAAAATAGACATGCACAGGTTTAAGATTCATTTATGTGTCCCACTAACAGGATGCTAGCCAATATCTGGAAGAAACCACCATCATTCTGTGCATTAAGGTTCAGGAACCATAAAGCAACAATTACTACCAAAAGATTGGATAATTTAATTTTGAGGGAGGGATAACAGTTTTGCCAGTGCAGCTATATTTGCAACAGAGTACCCCTTTCCCCAGTCTAACCATGCTTGAGAAAAGATTTGACAGACACAACTACACATTTGACACCTTGATTCCTTATGGCCTTAATTTAGAGAACAATACCACTCTTGCCTCCAGTACCACCTTTGGATAATATTTATCCCTCCCATTGCAATGGAAATAACCAAAGGCAGCCGTTTAAATATTTCATACTTTTTATAAGAACTTTTTTCCAATAAATTTATTGAATTTCATCAAATCAACTTTAAATTTTATTACATCTTTCTGGGGTCATGGTTATATCTGAAAACTGTGCTGTTACTTGCTTTTACTTTCAACTACTGTATTATGCGCACACAGCATATAATTACTCTCTTCCTGTCATTTGTATAAGTGAGAAAAATTACATTTGATAGCATCAATCAGCTAAATTGTGAGATTCAAAACAATATCTTTTAAAGATGCTGCATGCTTTCAAACATGAGTTCTCATGATAAAATAAATGTTCACACATGACAGTGTCTATACTAAGAAGTTGAAAGTTTAGCTATTTCTTTGTCAGATGAATGACAGGTGTGAAACAGCTCTTAACAGTCCGATTAGGAATATAGTTCACATGGAAGACGATTCCATAATACATTTTATGCATTTTAGATGTACAGTACTGTATATTTATTTATATCCCATCCTAAATGAGTTGATTTTCTAAGGATTTCTAATCTAAGGATTTTGATGATGTGTACAATAAATCAATTTAACCTGTGTAAAACAATGTAAAACAGTAAGAATATTATAAACACATTTAAAAGCATATTAAACAATTCAACAAATTAAATCAAGATGTTTTAACATGAGTAAAAACAGTGTAAGCCAGTGTAAGTTGTAAATCGTTTAAAACTATGTAGATTTTGGTAAAAAACCAGTTAGGACACAAGGGCATTAGTTTTAAAAAGCCATGTTTTTATTTGGAGCCAGAATGACCACCAGTGTGAGTGCCAACTTGAACCCAAGGGAAGGTATTCCAAAACTGAGGTACCAGAGCAGAAAAGGCCATCTCCCACAATCTCACAGAATGTAAGATGTTGTAATATATGAATTGAATTATCAGAATTTTTTGCATGCATTTATATGATATAATAATAATAATAATAATAATAATAATAATAATAATGTTTTATTTCTATGCCGCCTCTCCAATAGGATTGAGGCAGCTTACATAATTAAAGCCATATACACGATAAAATAATTTCATAACCCCCTTCTTTAAAATAAACCACAAATTACAATACATTAGACTACGATAAAACAATTAAAATCATTAATTCATTAAAATCCATTAAACCTGGATGGTATGGATGTACTTGAAGAAAATCAAAGTTGGCTGCAGCATTTTCCAGCTCTAAATAGAGTGGGGAGCTGATGCTTACTGCAATGTATGCTACTTTTTAACTTAAATGAAAGTGTAAAATACTGTATTAATACATGAATAAACCCAATGATTTATTGAAGTCTTTTACCCCAAGTCTGAAGACTAATCTCAAGTCTCTATTTTCAAGTCTCAAGTCAAGTCTCAAGCCCCTGCAAGATACTTTCAAGTCAAGTCTCCTTTCAAGTCTCAAGCCTGCAAGCCACCTTTAACAGGAAAAAAAAAAAAAAGATGGTGGGGGAGCTTGTTGCAGAAGGATCCTTCTAAAGCTTTAGAAGGCTTCTTTGATGTGCAGCAGAAACAGGCTGCTGAGTAGACCTGAACCTCCTCCTCATGCCCACTGTCTAATGCATTTGCTGTTTCCCTCTGAGAAACATGCCCCACACTCTGGGCTTGATTAGGGGGGCTGACATCTACTCAGAAACTTGTCTCTGGTGTACATTGGAGGAGTCTTCTACAGCGTTTCCTAGGAGTAGCAGGCAGAACTCTCAATAACACGGAGTGCATGTCTCTGAGGGGAATACCAAACACATTAGGCAGCCTGAGGTAGAAGGGTCCTTCTAAAGCTTTTCAAAAGCTTTAGAAGTCGCTTTCAATGTGCAGTGGGGCAGGCTTCTGATTAGATCTCAACCCCCACTTCATGCTCAGAGCACATTTCTTTTAGGGGAACAGCAAACATGTTAGGCAATGGGTTTGAGGCAGGAGTCTACACCCGGCAGCTTCCTGTAGGGCAAATGTAATGTACAACTTCCATTACATAACCAGTAGGCAGAAAGCAATGAAACAGAAGTGTTGTTGAAAGGAGGAAAACCATTTTTATTCTGTAATGTTCTGGATAAAGTTAGCAAGCCAGTTGCTAATAATATACATGTCACAAGTAAATTCAGTGTATCTTTTACAGTTGGCCCACCATATCCACAGATTTTTTTATCCACAGATTCAACTATCCACAGCTTGAAAATATTAATTTTTATTCTGTATATTAGAATGTATATACAGTCGGCCCTTCTTATATACATGGATTTTTAATACATGGATTCAAGCATCCACAGTTTGAAAATGTTCAAAAAAAGTAAAAATTTCAAATATTAAACCTTGATTTTCCATTTTTTATAAGGGATACCATTTTGCTATGTCATTATATTTAATGGGACTTGAGCATCCACAAATTTTGTTATCCACAAGGGATCTTGGAACCAAATCCCAGCATATAACAAGGGTCCATTGCATATACATTCTAAAAAGCGATACCTTGAATTTGTCATTTTATATAAGAGACACAGTTTTACTATGGCAATGTATATAATGGAACATCCACAGATGTTGGTATCCATGGGGGTCCTGGAACCAAACCTTAGTAGAAACCAAGGGCCCACTGTATTCAAATCTAGTCTATGTGAAGTCACTCAAGCAATTTGAGTCTGACTTGAAGCCAAGTCAATTGACTTGTGTCTACATCACTGAATATACCTATGTATTTAAAATTGTAATTAAAGTTGTTCCTTAAGTAGTTTGAACAGATTTTCCTTAACACCTTAGCCCTTCCAAATGTTATTCAAACAGTGAGTTTTCTAGTAAGGTTATCATAAGAACTAAGAAATGTACTTGCTATTGCTAACAAATGAGATAAAAGCTCATCATGCATTTTGCTCAGAAGAAACCTGGATGAAATTAAAAGTAAGAAATTTAATTCTAAATAAAAAATTGTGAGAGAAGTAATTCATATAGTATGTCATACATCTTACCACTCTTGAAATTGCCTAGAAGCAATTTCATGACCCACGACAAAATAAAATTCATTATTTTTATGGGTAAAAATTATGATGGCATCCTAGTATTTACTTTATTTTGATATGTGTTGCTTTTATTAAAAATGTATTTATTTATTAAAAATTCATTACCCAGCTTTGTCTATGCCATATATTCATATAATCTTGGAAAGGGCATTTCTTTTAAAATGTACACATAAAGATTGTGGTGAGAGATATGATTGATTAGTTAATACCATTTGCTGTTTGAGGCACTAACCCTGAAGTCAATAAATAAAACATACAGTATTAAAACTACACCACATTGTTAATACAGACCCACTTGTATCAAATCTTTCATGCCAGTGAACAGCACCCATCATTATGATTTCATTGGCAACTAAAAGCCATTTTCTTTACTCACATCTTGACTATAACTGAGTCATATGGATATCTTTAATCTTATACCACAGTATAAGTAGCAGCAACTCTGTGTGTGTGTGTTTGTGTGTGAGAGAGAAAGGGGTGGGAGGGGGGATGATTTGGAAAGAAATATTCTAAGGTGAGGGTTGATTCTTTTATTACTAAATCAATAATAAAGATAACCATACAGTGTCTCTGCGTTCGGTCACATCTGACCTTGAAGGACTGGATTATTGTTCAACAAGGGTCAGATATGTTTAATCTCCTCTGATGAGTTTGCCTAATTTTAAAATATATAGCCCCACTGGCTTCATCTATAATTAGAGGAGATGTACAAAAATGTAAACACAAGCAAAAAAACCACATTTATAGATCATACTTAACATTTCCTTATGAACCTTAATGGCTCTAGTTAATCCTTTTAACTGAGCAGTTAACCAAAATTATACAATTGCGTCTCTGTTTATTGCCTGGAAAAAGAATAAGGGTAGGAAAAGAAAGAGAAAAAGAACTACATTTGAATTTATCTAAATAATAGGAAAGGGCAATGATTTAATTTCATAATAATAATAATAATAATAATGAAAAATCCTTATAAAGTGAGGGGTGAGTGACATAAGAAAGGTGACCTAAATTCAGGATGTGAATTGCAACAGAATAGTAGTGACCTAAAGTGAGGCGCTATCCTATAAGGTGCCAACTTATTCATCGTGGAAGCCTGCATGGGTTTTGAGGCTTCTCAACCAGTACAAAACCCAGCCATTTAGGGGTGGGCTCTCTTGGGCAGACCAAAGGTTTTCATTCAGATTCACCAAGCACCAGGGACCACAACCATCTTCCCTCAGTGCACAGTCAACATTCAAGCTTTATCCCTCCTACTTCCACTGAAATAATTATTTTTCATTTCCTTTTGCTTGTAGTTTGTAATTATTTGTCAATGCAATGTTTGTCACAACTTTGGGGTGAGTTTTGCATGAGGATGGATCCAGTTTGGGAGAACCAATGCCTGCAGAGTTATCATATCCAGTTGGGTATTCCCTGTGGACCTTGGAGTGAGATGTAGGCAACAGAAGTCATGCCCAATTGATGTGTGTAGAGCCCTGCTGCACCACAAGTGGGAGAAGATCCACACACTGATTTTCACCCACATGAAATCCCATGTGTGTCATTCCAGGTAATACCCAGAAAATGGGTTTGAGAGCAAGGTAATCAATTGACAAGCAGGTCACTCAGATTAGGGCTGTTGCACCACTAGGCCTTAAGAGCTGTAATCAATAAAGCTGTTTCATTTTTCTCATTCCAATATATTGTTGTTCATGGATGTAAATGCCAAATGACACCTCTAAGTCACAGGGCCTGCAATTTACCAACATTTACAAATTTCAGTCATTACCACATAGCTCTTCAAAAGTGTGATGGTGCTGCTTCTTTCCTGGCCTTTGACTACCTCAGGCTGGTGTCCACAGCCCTGTTTCCCTGATCTAACGTTTTCCCAGTATGATTCTGATCTGTATTCATTTTTATGTTTTGCACAATTGCACAATCATGGTGATTCATTATGTTAAAAGAAAATATAATATGTTTCAAAAAAGAAAGAAAGAAAGAAAAACAGCCTGTTTGGGATTAGTAAGGGGGAGAGGAAAAGCATAATCATGCCCACATGCACTATGTGGCTGTCAAAATAAAGTACTGCTTTGGGAGAAACATATCACACTCACTCCATAGTGAAAAAAACATCACAATTGTGGAGCACTGATGAGTTTTGCCCATCAATGAGATAGAGAGCTCCAGCGGCAAGTAGACTACAGACCAGCTACTGGATAGACACAATGTCGTGGGATAATATACAGCCACAGAAGCTGTTATCCTGCTCAAATTCCACTTTTGAAGCCTGATATGATAAAATCCTATATCAGGAAATGTACTTGTCTTATGTAGCTATAGCTCCTAATGCCTTCATTCACCACCTTGTAAGTTATACAGGACTCCACCCTGGCATGACATTTTCGTGATGCATACTGTACAGCTATTTCTCTTTAGTTGGACATGTTGCAACTGGCACTCTTTGCAGGTCCCTGAAGAAGTAATATTTGGGGCTGTGTAGCTCATGAGGTGAACTTTGAGGTCATTGCAAGGTTGGAAGATAATTCTGACCCACACAATCACAAAAAAGTAAATTGTGATGTTGTAAGGCAAACATCAGACACTCTGTAAGTTAACACAGTGTATCATGAAATCCATTGACAGGGGAGCTGTGGAAAAACAAGCTGTAAGGGGCTGTGTGTTGTTTTAAAGGAAAATTACCTCTCTTGGAATAACAATTCTCCATTTTTACTGCTGTTTCTTTCCTGCATGATCACTGGGAATGGCCATGTACATTTCATGTCAGAAATTGGAGCTCAGAAGTGACTCTCATACAACTACACACATGCAGGAGAAAGGCCTATTGGACTGATTGTGAAGCTGCAATTGTAAACAAATGTACTGTGGAATATGTTCATGGCATTCTTAGTAACCAAGAACATATTCCTAAACTGGTGATTTAGGAAATGGAATAACAGGCCATTTCCCAGTTTGAAGTAATGTCAGATTGCAGTGGCCATGTCAGAAGTTATGGGGAAAACAATTTGCCTTTATTTTGTTTCTAGCATATCTTAACTCTGCCAGAATAATGGAAGAAATTAACTACTCAGTGCTTATGTAGCTGAAATTGCCAATTGTATTTCCAAAGCAATAGAGAGACTTTGTGTCTGTGGATGCAAAGCTGTTCTATTCCTGAAATACCCCATGAAGGAATCTACTAGCTCCAGGATCACAAAATTTACATTATTTTCATGGGTGCAACTGGTACCTCCAGAGCAGATGTGAAATTCATATGGGTAGAAAGGCTGTCGTGCATCGTTTCATTTTAGAGGTATACCCCAGTCAAACAGTTGGAGATGGGGTTAAGATTATTCTAGTGAATCCAAATCTTGGTGAATTCTTAACTTCTAATCTTGAGTATGCAAATCTATTAATGAACTTGTACTTAGAAACTTAAATTCAAGATGAAAATCATTTATTCAGTTTAATGTTTCATATTGCTATCACCATTTCAGACAACATACTTTCTGCAATCTGTCTGATTATTTTAGTTGCACAATTTGAGGACATATATATCTAAAGAGCTACATATTAAAAGTTGTCTTCAGGCATATGCCAGCTCCACAGTTCTCCAACTGTACTTTTCTGTTAGGGAAATATAAATACAAGAAACCTCATAAGAAACCTATTATATAGTTTTATTGAGTTATCAAGTGAAGAAAGTATACAGGCATAAAAGGAAGATGACACTCTATATGAAATAGGAATATTACAAGCAATGGAGAAAAACATATAGCTTATTGGCAAAAATTAAGTTCCTCAGGTATTAATATAAGACTTGTATAGTTTATCAGCAAAGAAAACAATTCAGATAACAAACACTAGTGTACCTCTAAAACTAGAAAAGGCAATATCAATATTGCTAATGCATTTAGATCTTTAATAATCCTGCATAATAGTCTTTAGTGCACTTGCATCACAATGTACAGTATAATGCAATTCTCATCAAAGTTTTCAGAGTAGAAAGAGATCTAATTAAGGGAAGGCCTAAACTAGTCACTCAGCATTAGTGTTTTTGGCAGTACTGAATATTGTCTCCTTTATCAATGGTTTTTGTTTGTTTTGCATTTGTTTAAAAAACATATTTTCTTCTTCCATTTATATACCTCATTATTTAAAATATAGTTCATTGTGAAAATCAGCTAGAAATGACTGGCTTGATATGACACGTTTGAAATTTGTTATTATATTCATAGTGAATCTAAACCCCACCCATATTTTTATACACATTCTTTGTGACTAGTTGTACATTTTAGAGAGATTGTCATTAACGCTATACACAAAGAGATAATGGCATTATTCTTTATTGCTTACCAACCATGGAAATAATGAGACCAGACAACAGAGACTGGGTTGAATTAGGGCCATTTTATTTTAACTATTACTTACTATATTTAACCCCATAATCTCTGGGAGATGTAAACCAGACCTCCTCCACAAATTCCTCTGGGTGCAACACCTGAGCCCTGAGAAGAACTCAAAAGCTGAAAGGGCAACCCAAGAGGCCCTCTTCCCAAGTCTCCATGCCAGCCCCAAGAAAAGTCTCTTTCCCACCCCTGGGTCCCATGACCCAAAGAGCTCTCCCCATTTCCAAATAGGTGCCATAGATGCTCACCAAAATGCTACTCCTCCCCCCCCCCACTGCCATTAATATGGGGCAAGTGTTTGCTTAGTCTCTATCCCCCACCAGGCCACCCAAAAGAGTCCTAATCCCTTTTGCAGATTTCCCAGGAATAATAATTTACCTGCCTCTTAGCTCTGTAGACCTCAAACATATGCAAAATTATTTCTGGATGTGACTAAAAGTGATCTAACACATTCTTTAAGATATTCCAAATCTCCCTGCTCACCCATCTCTAGGGTCTATCAATGCACCAAGGGTCCCCATCAACCTGCCCTATCTGTTGGGACAAAATGGAAGACCACAGTATGGACACCTCAGGCCAATTGGACTGTATGGCTTCCATGTCATGAATGGCTTCAAGAGGGCCTTGTCCTTCAGCAAACCCAGGTTATTGCCCTCCAGGTGAATGAGCAATATGTATGGTAAGGACCCAGTATACACTGGATATACAACACTGGCATCAGGCTGTGCCAGCAAAGTCCCCTCTATTCCAAGGTTTCCTATTGTTTGCAACTGTACCGTTATCTTGATACATACCCTTCCAGAATCTTATGAATATGAAAGTCATGTGTAGTGTCCTGGAAACCCTGTACCTTCTGGCAAAAAGTCAGATATGACAACCAGACCCTAATAGACTGAGGAAACTTCCCCCTACTACTGAGAGAATATTACAGAAGGTGAGGAACAGACACAGGCCACTCATCACTGAAGCTCTCCAACACACTAAACTTGGATAATTCCTTCACCTTCCTGATAGAACTCTTTCTGATACTAGGAGCTAAGGATAAGCTAATGGTATTCACTACATCACCTTTCTAATCATCCATATATTTGCTGGCATTGGGTCTGGCATGGTGACTGCATCTGGCACCAGTCTAAAACATTCAATCTGTATATGGAAGAATTCATCAGCAATGTCATTGTTTACCCCCACTGCATCAAGTATCATAAAAAGTATATTACATCAGACACTGAAGAATAAGTGCTCTAACTAATCTCATAACCTTATGGGACATAGATGACAAGAAATTAATAACTTATACTGTGGCTAAAAACGAACAGACAAGCTAGCTAACTTCCACACCCATATCTGGACAGTGACCAGGATCAGGAAAAACTCCAAACATGTGAGGCCTGCTGTAAGGCCAGCCTCAACCCAATCACTAGGGCAAACATGGGTACCCTCAAATAAACACCAAAACCAATTATCCCTGTCACACCAGAAGCTATCTGAAGGGCACCCCAGAGAAATTAGTCAGGAATTCCTGCCATCCTGCATCTCTGACCCCCTGTGTGAACCTAATCCTATGATATGACTTGCTAACTCTGTATATAATGTCACAGGAAAGCACTACAAGGAGCCACTTGTAGTGCTGTAGTGACATGGCAAGCAAAATTTAGATGTCTAATGAGCTCTTGAAATTCCTTGACTAGCTGCACCTTCAATCTTTTTCCAAGCCAGCAGAAATCCCAGCTCCTCCACCAAGGAACAAAACTTGGACAAAAGGAAACTTGGATGTTGTCTAGTCTCAACTTGCCCAATGAACAATCAATCAATCAATGAAAATTTAATAAATCGTTAAGCTAATGTATTACCCCCTTTTTGTCCTGACCTCATTGTAACCACCCACTCAAGGAAGTTGTTGAACTTCTCAAATGCTGCATGTGGTACCAAGTACCTCATATAAAGGACCTAATCCATCTAAAACATATATATATACATACACACACACCGTTCTTCAGCCATAAAGGCTCTCAGTGTGACTTACTATTATTATTATTATTATTATTATTATTATTATTATTATTATTAATTAGATGGTTCCTTGCCTTAAGGCTTACAATCTAAAAAGACACAACACAAAAGGAGAAGGGAATGGTGGTGGGAAAGGGGATCAGGTCCAGCAGTTGTTCTTTCCCTCTGAGGTCTGGAACAAGACAGATGGATTGGAGGAGGGCTGTCCTTCATAGTTCAGGCCAGGCCTGATGGAGCTTCAAATAAGAAGCCCTGCTGTTCAGAATTGTCCAGATGTATCAATAAAAGGCAAAATGCTGCACTTGGCACCACATTTTGCTAATTCAGCCCCCACACTTTCATTGTGAACCTCCTTCATTGCCACATCAAATTATGTGTACACCAATAAAATTCAGGTCATCATCTTTTAGAATACAGAATGCTTGTATACTGCTTCTGTTAAATTAGGATTTTGTTGTAACAAGGAACAACTTCACTGATTCTGAGCCTTGCTGCATGAGAAAACAAAGTGGAAATGGCACCAGAGAGTAGCAGCTTTCTCTGTGCCTTATTGCATGATGTCATAGTACTTCAGTTCTCTTGCCATGGGAGATGTTTGTAAAAGTGTGTCATTTGTTGAAGGGTTTTTCCAGCTAGAAAAAGACACACTTTTACAACCCTCTCCTATGGGAAGAGAACTGAAGTGCTATGACATTATGTGGTAAGGCACAGAGAAATCCTCTGCTCTTTGTTTTCTCGTGTGACAAGGTTCTCTGTGTGGGAATAGTAACAGACTTAGATGTGTTTTTTACAAGGGTGACCAGTGATGATGCAGAGAATGCTGAAGAATCATTTGAAAACATCGTAATTTTGAAGGCAATGTAGAAGATTTTCAGATGGCATCGTTATATCGTTCCTTTATCGTACCAAAGTGTAGTGGAATCATCTTAACAGATAGACAATTTGGAATCGTCTATCTGTTAAGACGATTCCACTACACTTTGGGACGATAAAGGAACGATATAATGATGCCGTGTGAAAATCTTCTAAGTCTGTCATGGAGCCTTGGTACTTTAAAGGTAATTAATTACCATTAAACAGTGTTAAATAATGAACAGAACAATTTCCTGACCTCTGACCAGATCCAACCATTGCTACCAAACAGACATACAACTGAATGAGAGGCATCACAATTATCATAATGGGCCCTGTCAGGCCCTGGCTGGTCTGATTAGCTCCACCAGCCTTATCTTCCATCCCTCTCTTCTAGCATGCCTCCAAATTTCATCTAAACAAAATATGAAGCACATTCAAAGATTTCCTCCCAGTCAAAGATTGAAAGGAACCAAGGAGAATGATGGTGTGGCAACACAAAATCTCACAGGATAGATCTACTGTCTCATCTCTTTTTTTCACTAGGGGTGACTACTGTTTTAATAGTTGGCACTGTCTATGTGTGTGTGTTTGTGTATCAAAATATTGGCTTTTTAGAACTGTCTGTTTTTTAACTCTGTAAAGTATCCTGAGCAGGCTTTCTAGGCAGAAAAGCAGCACATGGATTTTTGTCTCCCAACAAGAAATATAATTGCATCTTTAATGCATAGATGCAATTTTAATGTGTGAAGAAACGAGGTATGAGGTGTTCATGTTTCCTTGCTTGCTGTTTCTGAAGCATGTCCAACAGAAAACTACTGATGTGACACTTTGCTGATTTTCTTCTCAGATTAATAAAACCTTAAAAATGTTGGTTGTTTTATGTCTTTCTGCTTTAGTTCTACTTGAATCATTTCCCATACATCATGGACTTTTTTAGATCCTTCCAGTACTATACACATTTCTTCTCCCAGTTGCTTTGTAGAGATCTTTGGAAAGGGTGAGGAATAAATCAGACCTTTGAAAGGAGCTCTTAAAATTTGCCATGAAATGATGCAATCTGAAATAGAGTTTCATGGCATTATCATTTTTGAGGCCTATAATGGCAGTCTGCTTTAAATAATATTTGTTACAATATTCTCCATATCAAAAAGTTCTGTTTTTATATTATACAGCCTTAATGCCCATGATGATTGGAGTGATACAATAGCTTAAGGTACTTTAAATGACAAACGTGAGCACAAAGTAGGTCAACTAGATAATATCCTAGCAGTTTGCTTGCTCTTCCCAAGCACCTTGGTTCCCTGGTTACATTTGACTGTTCTGTTTAGGGAATTGAGCAAATAATGAGTATTTGAGGCCTAACTAGGGGTTAACTAGAGAGAGCTAAGGCTAGGAAATATCTAAAACACCCAGGAGAAAAAGAGAAAAAGGGGAAGAAAACTGGTTCACTCTTACTAACCTCAGTTTTTCATGTACAATAATTTCCATTAGATGAATATTGTATCATCAAAGGATGCTCACATTTAAATACTCATCAGAGCTACACGTTTTTGCAATTTAAAAGGAGCTGTCCTTATTATGTGGACCTTTTCAGTACCCTATTAGCAAAGAGATCACATCCCATCAAGAGCTTGCAGTCTAGCCCTCTGGCTTGTTCCAGGTTCAGAAAGCAGGAACAGAACAGGATACTCTTTCAGCAGTGTCAAGAGTGAAAAGGAAAATGAGGAACTAAAGTGCCATTAGGAAGGGGATTTGGGAAGTGTTCAACTGTACCAGCAATTTGTAAGAAATTTCTTCTCCTTGCTTCTTGGCAAGAAGCTAACCATGCAGGCAATAACAGTTGCTTTTGGAAACTTCTTCCCCAAGAGTTGTGGTGAAAAAGTTGCCCTGATGTACCCCTCTCAGATATTTTTTTGGGGTGGACTGAAATCTTGCCAGTACCAGTGCCAAATTTGCTGACACATTTGCTTCCAAAGCATTGTTTTTCCATTTAAAACAAGATACAAACATCCTGAATACCTTGTTTACAAGTAAAATGAGAGGCCCAGAAGCTTTTGGGGAAGTACAACTTTGTCTGTAAATAGGCAACATGTCCTTTTTAGAAAGGAAACATCACAGGGTTGATTTCCCCCCTTTCATCACTACCATTTTTTTAAAAAAAAATTAAAATCAATTTAAAAAACCTCTATGACCTTTCCCTTCTCCTCCCACTGAGCCTCACTCCATTCACACCATCTATTCAGCATTTTAAAGAGCTACAGGCAAATGCCACAGCTCATTTCTGCCCAAAATGTGGATGTCTGAGGAACAGTGGTGTCACCCCTTCTTAAGGTGTCACCTAATGTGGTCCCCACTCCCCGCACCCACCTAATGATGCCACTCATAAAATAAATAATAAATAAAACTTTTATTTCTACCCCGCTTTCTGTAAAAAACTATCAAAGCGGCTAACAATTATAATATCCCCACACAAAATTACTACAGTATTACAACATCCCCCCGCTTAAAAAAGAATTAAACATATTACAGTTAAAAATTTAAAGTTTTAAAATATCTAATTAAAATAGCAGAACATGGACAACACAACAATATAGTATCTGGTGTGAGGGGGTAATCATTTGGTGGTCAAGAGGTTTTATTCAGGAAAGGTTTGCCGGAAGAGATCCATTTTGATAGCTTTTTTGAAGCTGTCTAAGCTGATAATTTGACAGATCTCGTCCGCCAGGCCGTTCCATAGTCTGGAAGCAGTTGCAGAAAAGGCCCTCTGGGAGGTTGCAGTAAGTCTGGTCTTTAGAGGCTGCAATAAATTCCTCCCAGAGGACCTGAGTGTGCGGGGTGGATTATATGGAAGTAGGTGATCCCTCAAATACGTAGGTTAGACCCCAGCCATGTAGGGCTTTTACGGTAATAACCAATACCTTGTACTGTGCCTGGTAACTAATAGGCAGCCAGTGAAGTGATTTTAGAATGGGTGTTATCTGGTCACTCCTAGATTTTCCGGTGAACAGTCTGGTTGCCATATTTGGACTAATTGGAGTTTCTGGACTAGGCACAAGGGTAGCCCCATGTACAGCACACTGCAGAAATTGAGTCATGAGGTTTCCAGTGCCTGTGCTACAATTTTAGTATATGTGCTGCCGAAGCGAGCAGGCCAATTCTATTGAGTTGCAAAGCAAGAATGTTTTATTTGCACTCTCCACATTTATTGCAACTGATGCAAGATAGCTGGCATGCAGTTCCCCTCCAGATGTATTGATCTGTTTGGCTACAAGTATTGGGAGCTAGTACTTGACTTCTTTATTTAGCATATAAGATGATAAGGGTTGGTGATCATGATTATATGTTGTATCATCTTGAACTACTTTCTTTTGGATAACATTCCAGTAGAATTTGGTATGAAACTGCATGGAAGCAAGCTGCCGTACTATCAAAGGAACTCTGTCACAACACCTTTCTACTGAACAATGAGGTCAGCCTCAGAAATGGAAGTGGTTCTACTGCTCCTCCTGGTCTCTATGTAGACCCATGTCTCTGTTCAATAGCAAAGGAATCCTTGTTCTTTTCTCAATGCTCTGTCAGTTCCCTTCACAAATCCATAGCGTATTCTTGCTCTGTTGAGAACTGCATTTGGTTACCTCACCTGGTAGCTTTTTTACAGAGACTGCTTCTAACATCTCCAGGGTCAAGTAATGTCCACTGGCCTCTAGTGGGATACTCAGAAAATGTTCCAATCAGCTACCTTTACTTTCTCAGCTTTGCTAATGATGCCACTTTGCCACCTGGGACAATGATAGAATTGGCCTAAATCAGATTCCACCCAGATTGCAGACTAGACTGAAAATATATAAATAAAGCATTACTAATGGGAACTAGTATGGCATTTTGATCTATCGCTGGCCCAGTTACAGTCACTGTAGCAACATCATTAGATGAAAAGGTTGCCTAAAGAATACCACCGGACTAAGAGCAGATTTAATCACTTCTTCACAGGAAGAAAATCAACCTGACACAAGCATCCTTAGCTGAACTTCTGTTAAACACTAGAATAACAGGTTTCTATTGACCACATAGGCTTCATTCTTAAGTGTGCACAATTCGGAGCCATTCTTATCTACAATATTAGGAGGTCACATCAACATTTCTGAGTTCTACACAGGAGGAATTCTCCCATAATAGATTCTCATCATCTATTCTCTTGATAGCATGTTTATCTTTTCCACTTAATCTCTCTCTCTCTCTTTCTTCTCCCCTGACACAGAACAGCAATACCTTCATTGAGGTCAACCAAAAATGCATAAAATATGCCATGTAAGCTTTCTGTCCAGCCTGCATTGATATTCTTCCAGACCATCTTAAATTACAGCAAAAACATCTTGATTCGGACTCCTTTTACTTTTATTCTCCTGCATGATTTTTAACTTTTGACTGATGAAGAAGCCAGTGGAGCTTCAAAAGCTTGCATGATGTATTTTGTGCAGTTTTGGTTGTCCCAGTAAAAAGTATCACTGTTTTGCTGATTTTGGATGTTATTGTATTTTGCTCTATAGCCAACCTCTGTACCCATGGATATGTTACCAGGATCTGATTAGAGAGTATTTTAGCCACAACAGGGGAATCCTAAAAAAGAGGGAAACAAGGTATTGGGGTTTAACTGTTTGAGGATTCTAGTTCCAACAAAGGTAAAATTTTATTATTAGGACTGCATTTGGCAGGTTTTCTCTATACAGCACATAAAGTTTTTTCCAGATGCAAAAGTACAGAGGTTTCCTGAAAAATTAATAGTTCTTGCTTTAAAAATGAGTGTGTAAACTCAGCCAGGAAAGAAACTACTTGAATCTCAAGGGAAGTTACTTTTTCTGTTGCTAATGGAGTTGAAATTTTATTGCCTGGATTTTATGACTCTTTGGGGGAATACAGGCCGGCACTTTGTGCCAGCCTGTGGGTGGAATCACAGTGTAGCGTCCATATGCTGGATGCCATTACTCTACCCCCATTGTGCCATGACAGCACATGCCCTTCTACATGGCATGTGGCATCATGGTGCAACTCTTGTGCAGGGCCCAAACAGCGCAGTGCAGAAGCATCATCATCATGCTGCCCCATTGCAGCTATTATGCCCTTTCAGGGAGCAAAAAAGAAGCCCCTTTTCAGCGGCGGCTGTGGCATGTGGTTGCCATGGGCTCAATCCAGAGCAAAAGGGGGCAGTGTCCTACCACCCGTCTGTACAGCCCTTTGTCTTCCAGAGCCTATATGGCCAAAGAGAGAAGTGGCTACTGTCTACATTAATTTTCCTCCAAACTATCTTAACAGACAACATCAAAATCAGCATCTTGACAAAATGTAGGCTTGTGACTCTAACATCATCAGCTGTTTTTGTCCTGTATAATTTTTAACATTTTTCATCATGTGAAGCATCTCCTCTTTTAAAACAATAGTTCAGTGCATTTTTAAAAGGCAAGGAAGAGAAGCTGCTCTTACTTAGATATTGTACAAGTTCCCAAACAAAAAAAAGTACTTCAAACTTTGTAAACATTGCAAAATTGTGGAGTCCTTGGGGCTTAGTGGGAGTGATGAAACATTTTCTTCTTCCTAACTAGTGACATATCCATGTCTTTTCTTGAGGAGAAACAGCAAGCCAGGGTGGCATATTTTCAACTTCAAGTCACAACACTTACCAGATACAAGCAACAAGGCTCTCAAATTACATTTATGTGAAGAAAGTGTAATCTAACTATCAAAGGAATTGTACACTAAAGTGCTTCAACTATTGCAGACAGCCTCGGTATAATTTTTCTTGACTAGATTTAAAGTAGAGCAACTGTGCAGAAACGCACAATAGTCAGCCAACCTCCCTTTCTCCAAATTTTAATACAATGTCTGACAACTGACTCCAAGGAATCATTGCTGAATCAAAGGTCCATGCTTTGGCTTTATGCTTGTGTTATAGACCGCCCCACAAAAATGAAGAAATGCACATATTCAAGTCTTATTGGCTTGAATTTTAACTTGCTCCACAGATATTCAAGGGATGCTAATCTGAAATCCACGAGAATGGAGGAAGCACTGTATTTCAATCTCTTCATCATGTACTTTAAAATTATGGAGACTGTCTGTGGTCATAATTTTGGACCTTATTATACAGGGGGAATCAGGCAAAAACGGGGGTTTAAACAGTGAATATCCCATGCGAAATGCAATCTCGTAATTAAGATTTTCACACAACGTGGCTATTAAACAGGCAATAAACAGGCAATTAAGAATCATTTATGTGGAAATCCCAGAAATGATTTGTTGCTGTTCATTGCCTGTTTAATAGTGATGTGTGTGAAAGTCTTAATTGCTATATCGCATTTTGCATGGGATAATTGCTGTTTAAAGCCCCAATTTCCCCCCGATTTTCCCTGAGTGTTAAGGTCCTTTGTTTTCTTGATGTTCAGATGTAAATCTGTCTGAGTTTTCTGCCTTGACATTATTCAATAATATTTCCATATTTCTCATGTTTCTGCTAGTATTATGGTATTATCTGCATATCTTAAGATTGCTGATATTCTTTCCTCCAATTTTCATGCCTTCTTCTTTTGAGTTCAATCCTGCTTTCTGTATGATATTCTCAACATACTAATTAAACAGATAAGGTGATAAAATACAACCTTGCCTGTTTCCTTTGCCAATTGGAAACCATTCCACTACACATCCTTACATATATTGGCTAGGAATCTGCTACAACGTGTATAGTAATTTTTAGTATCATTAGCATGAAATTGCCAGGAACATACTCAGATTTTGTTTTAAAATAACATAGTTGTATTGTGTCTTCAAACTTAAATTGGTAGATTAAAGGCACAATCGTACATGTGTTTACTCAAACATCCCATCATATTCATTGAGGCTTTTTTCCAGATAGTATGCCTAGGACTGCCACCAAATCAACAAACGCTTGGGTTTATTAATTGCTGTATGTCATATTTAATTATTAAGACTGAGACATATAAGCACTTGTTTATTTTACAAGGTCATATTGGTTTTGATGTGTTATTGTAACAGGACAAAGAATAAATCACACGTGTGACCTTTAATTCTAACAAAGAATGGTAGCGTTTGTTTCTTAAATTGTGTCACTCACACTTCCTTCAATATTCAAAAGCTGAATGTAAGGATAATAGTATTCAGCTGGATGTTTGGATGTAACCTGAGGTACACCTCACCTTAAATCTAAAAGGACCCAAGGTTCAAATGAGGTGGTCCTCAGCAGGTAGACAAAGCAGGAGATAAAGATGCAGTTTTATACATTCTTCTAGACTGAGGCTTGAGAAGTTCATCCTTCAGCTCACAGGGTGGTGTAAATGAGGGAAATGAAACAAGAATTGGTGTGCTAGCACATCACTGTTCTCTCTCACACAGAGATGCTTGCATGAGCAAAGATAATACTAATACTAACAATACTAATAATAATAGTATTTATTTATATTCCGCTTTTTCGCAAAGGAATCAAAGCAGATTACAGTAATATAAAAATGAAACATCATAAAATTAAAAATTACAATGTAAAAAAACCCCCAAACCCTGACCCTCCCCCCATTCATAAAAACTTAATCAACTCATAAAAAGAGATCAAACAACAATTTTTTTAAAAAAATAATAATCCAATGTGAATAAAATAAAATGCAATAAAATTGCAGGCAGGTTAGTACCAGAAATAAGTCTTCCTCTAGAAGAGAGTATCATTTGTTTTCAATATTGGTATCAATAGAAGGGGGAGGCAGTCTAATGAAACTAGTTTAGTCTGGAAAGGCCTGCCAGAAGAGTCTATCTTAATAGCCTGTTTAAAGGCTTCCAAGGTGGTGATGTGGTGGATCTCATCCAGCAGGTCATTCCAGAAGGTCCTCTGGGTCACTACTGAAAGTCTGGTCTTCATTTTGTAGCAGGTTCTTCCCAGAGGATCGAAGTGTGCTGGGTGGATTATATGGAAGTAGGTGCTCTCGCAAGTAGTCAGGACCCAAGCCATGTAGGGCTTTAAAGCTTAAAACCAACACTTTTTCCTTACCCAGAAATGGATGGGCAGCCAGTGGAGAGATTTTAGAACTGGTGTAATATGGACAGTTCTGGGGGTGCCCGTGACCAACCTGGCTGCCATATTTTGTACCAATTGAAGTTTCCGAACTTGGCATGAGAGTAGCTCCATGCAGAGTATATTGCAGAAATCAAGCCAAGAGGTTACCAGTACATTTACTACTATTTCAAGGTCTCCCGGCTCCAGGAAAGGAAGCAGCTGGTGTGTCAGCTGAAGCTGATAACAAGTGCCCCTGACCGCCGCGTCCACCTGAGCCGTCAGTTGAAGTGACGAGTCCAGGAGCACTCCCGGACTGTGGACAGAGTCCTTCAGGGGAAGTGTGACCCTCCCAGAACTGGCTGGCATAACTCCATTCTCGGATTAGGGGTCCCCATTGCAAGTATCTCAGTCTTACCTGGATTCAATTTTAGTTTAGTCATCCAGTCCATTACCACCTAAAGAGGAGAGATGCCATCCTTAGTCACTGCATTAGCCTAAGACATAGAGAAATATATTTGGGTATCATCAGCGTACTGATAACACCCTACCCCATATCTCTGGATGATCTTGCCCAGCGGCTTCATTTAAATGTTAAACAGCATGGGAGACAGGATAGCACCCTGAATATTGTAGCACTCTTTTAGAAGAGCAACTGTCTCCCAGCATCATCATCTGGAATCTGCCTGAGAGATAGGAATGGAACCACTGCAAAGCAGTGCCCTCAATTCCCAACTCTCCCAGGCATTCCAGAAGGATACCATGGTCAATGGTATCAAAATATACCATTAAGCCTGGAATGGGGTGCAAATTAGTAGGTGTCATACAGTGAGTCCACCATATTGCCAGGCTAGCCATCCACCTCCTATTAGCCAATGGCAGTAAACATTCACAGGTACACTGACATGACCACACTGACATCATCACCCAATGTTTAATATGGTTTTGAGTTCCTTTATTTTCCAATCAAAATTATCCAATCAAAATTGTTTGTTTATCTTCCCTTCAATCCACTTCTCAACTTCTTTTCTCAGTTCATTTCGAATCATAAGAGAAAAGTCTTGAATCATGTAAAGATGATTGCAAAAGTATTCCTTACCGGGATTGATAACGAGTCTGTAAAGAGTACATAAAACTGAAACTTGCTAGATAAAAATTGGTGGCGCCTCTATCCGATCACGGAGCAACAATGCGGCTGTGGCCTGCTCTTCGGTTCCAGCTAATCCTACTCCCTCCTTTGGAACCAAACCCCAGCAGATACCAAAGGCCACTGTACATTCTTCTTGAAGGATGTTACTCTGAATGATCTCTCCTTTACTCTGGGAAGGTGATAGCTGTATTGGGAGGGGATGGTTATAGCTGAAAGTTGGGGTTTGAAAAGTGAGGGAGGACAGGTACCTTTGTTTCTCTTGACAGGGCTTCATAGTACCTCATCCTGTGTAAAGATCTGTTAAGGATTAAAGTTACAGGAGCTCTGCCCTGGATCTAATGTGGCAATCATTGGTAGGGAGGCTAGAAGAAATATCCAAATTAAAGATATTAACGGTAAAATTAATGACATTTTCAACAATTTCCTGTATATATTTACCCATATTTATTTAACTAGCCTTATTCCCTAATAATTTGTAGAAAAAAGGATAGTAAGCATAATGATTGCAGCCCACAGCATTAATTTTATGAATTTCATGAAATACAGTCCGCATTCCAATCACTAGCCCCAGCTAGTGTAGCTCCACTGTAATCATCTGTTGGATTGTAACTCAATATATAAGTATATATATAAGTAAACTCTTGATCCATTGTCTACTCCAGTTGCAGCCAGCAATTAGACAGGGCATAATGTAAATAAATACAGAAAATTATCCTTGTTTCTGGACAACTAAGTTTGTTTTCCTGTCTTGATCTTTTTTCTGTGGTTTCTGTAATGAGGCAGACATATCTTGCAGCGAGATACTCATGTATACCCAACAGTCAAGCCTAATTCAAGCATTACTTGCTAGGTTTCGAATCAACACATGAAGAGGGAAAGCTTACCTTTTAAAAAGTTTTAAAAACTGTACAAAGTTAGCTGAAAAAGCTGAATAAGCATGTTCTAGATTTCACTGCTATAAAAGTGAAGGGGGCATTAATTTGAGGATTCCCTTCTGTACTGCTGGCTAGGATACCTAATTAATATGACTATATGGAAAATATGAAACTACCATAGACTGAGTCAGACTACAAGTCCATTTAGCCAAGTCTACATGAGTGGGAACAGGTCTTTGAACTGTAATCTCCAAATGGCCTTCCCCAGACCTATCTGGAAACATTAGGGATTAGACCTTGTACTTCTGGCATGCAAATTGTGTGCTCTGTCACTCTGTTGTCCTGGAACTGAATAAGGGGTCTTCAAAGGTCTTTATTTAAAGGATAGTGCAATTCTCCTTTTTCTCTAATACACTGTCCCAAATTTCCCATTGTTCAAAGATGTAGAAAATCTTTAATTTGTGACAGTCTTTTCATTGCTGTTCTAAGTACATCTGCTCTGAGGTGATGCATTCATCTCTCACTCATACACATATACACACTGCTTTCCCATGGTGGTAGGTTGTGCTACTGCACATGTTGAAACCGCACACACACCTTGATGCTAATTTCAATGCATTTTTTAAATGTGTTTTTTAAAAAACAGCAGAAAGGGTCATCTCCAAAATCCAATAAACTAGGGAGAACTAGCAACATGTTTTCCCTGTGCACAGCATCCAAGGAATAAAATTAAGTTGGGGTGTTGTATAAAGTATGCATGAAGTAAAACCCACCCATTGCTCCAGACTGCTTTTTCTTAACAATTACAGCCATAATGGATTGTTGCTATTTTAAAAATTGTATTGTAGGGCTTTCATTCATTTTCATAGTGGAAGCACCTTTAGTAAAATTTAAATTCTAGTGGATGGCTTAATTAGAAACAACGTCCGGTAAAGCATCCAGTAGAGAAGCTAATTACTTGATTGTCAAATGGAATAACAATAATTTTCCTTCCAGTGAAAGCTCTACCACTGTAATTAGGTTATGTCATACTTTTACCCTGAAGGGAATATTAAAAACACAAGACCAGCCAGTGCCATCCACTGTATAATTTCTATTTATAGACATGAGCTAAATTGCTGCCTCTGTGATACAGCTGCAACATCAATAAACAACACAACAGCAGCTCTTCTGCTGGTCAATTAAGTTGGCTACGTGGGTATTAATGTAAATATGGATCTTGTAAAGACTGTTTTTGTTGACTAATCATTTATCTTGAAATACACTAAATGTATGAACACATAAAATATTCAAGAGACAGAGCAAGCTAGGCTATAACTGCAATAGTATTATGTTAAAGTACATGTATATCTGTGGTAGAACTGCAGTGATACCTGTTTGCTGTCTCTGGTGATGCTAGTGTCATTTCTGCTACCTAATAAAAAGGTTTTCTGTATTATATACAAAGTATTCAAAATATAAAATACAAACCATAAGTAATAAGAACATCCACATGTTAAAGCCAATATAAAATCAGCAATGAAACTAAAAACACCATGATATCTGAACCCCAAGTAAGAGCCAGCAAGAAAGTAAAAGAGTGCTATGATCTTGAAGCACTACAAACATTTTAATTCTTAAAATGCTCAAGTGAATAAAGAAGTCCTTTTCTCATGCCAGAAATATCATAATGTGGTGCCACATGAACAACTCTGGGAAAGATATTCTACAGGTAGCATCCCACCACTGAATAATTCTTGTTAACTGCCTTCAAGTTGACTTCAACTTATTGCAAAGCTATGATTGAGAAACCTTCAACTTACCCTATCATAAACTTACCTGCTCAGATCTTGCAGAGTCAAGGCCATGCTTTCTCTGATTGAATCTATCCATCTGGAATGCAGTCTTCCTCTTTTCTATTTCCTTCCATCTTACCAAGCATTATAGTATTTTCAAATGAGTCATGTCTTCTCATGCTGTGATCAAATAGAGCCTGTGAATAGACTGGAAGCCAGGCAGATATAGAATCCTTGTATAAATTTATCATATTCCAGTGGTCAGTTTAACTGACTTATTTTGGACTATCTGAACTTTCTGGATCATTTTCAAAGGCAGGCCTATATATAACACGTAACAATAATTCAAACATCACCTTAACAGGTCATAAATAACAGTTGGAAACATATATCTGTCCAGGCATGATCATATCAAGTACAATCAGTCTTCCGTATCCACAGATTCTGCCCATGAATTCAACCATCTACAGCTTGAAAATATTTCAATTTTTTTTCTTAAAAGCAAACCTTGATTTTGCAGTTTTGTGTAAGAGACATGGTTTTACCATACCATTGTATATAATGGGAATTGAGCATTCACAGATTTTCGTATCCATGGGGGGGGGGAGGGTCCCAGGAACCAAAACCCAGTAGATACTAAGGGCCTAGTGTATATCAGTCTAAGCTGAGAACGTTATACTGAACCGTGAAGGCTACTTGTGCTTCTAATAATATTGTTGAATCTAAAAGCATCACCAGAATATGAATCTGATCCAGAACAGGCTGACCACTTCCTCCCTTCCTCCAGATTAATTATCCAGAACAAGCACCTCTGTCTTGTCTCCTCAGAATCTCAATTTGTTAGCCTTCATCTTGTCCAGTACCTTGCCCAAGTATAGAATATCAACTGTTTCACCTAAATTAAATGAAAATGAAAGACTGAGACAGTTTTACCCACCCACATCATTGAAAAAAATCTGTCTTGGTAGTTTCATAACAATGTTCAAAAGCAGGGCAGATAGTACAGAATCCTTGAGAGCCCTATAGCACTATTTCCAGGGGGACAGATAAATCAAGACAACAAATGAAGGGGTGAAGCAGATGGGTGTCTAGAAGCCGCTCCAGCCACAATCAGGCTGGGTGACTGGATGGCCTGCTCTCAAAGCAGGCCACCACCATGGTCCCAAACAAGCTGTTTGCAGGATAGGATTTTGCCACTCCTTTTTCCGGTGGCTTTGGGCCATCTTGGGTGGCCTCAGAGTAGCTTCTGGCCACTGTGGAGGTGTGCACCATCTGCACACCATGCCCCTGCAGTGGCCACAATCCACTCCTTTTGGCCCATCTGTTTCAGACCAGAATCACATTCTCCCTCTCCCTTTCGAAGGATAGGTTGTCTCACAGAAGTTTTTACAAAGATGTTGCATTTCCTAATTCAGATCCAAAAGATAAGATTTTACTTTGGATTTACCGCACTTCCAGCAACAGCATCAAAAGACCAGAGGACAGACTAATAAGGCAACAAGGAAGCTTTTAGCTGTATATCACACGAGTCAGTTGTTTTTGGGCTATTTGAAAACCGCTTCTACTGTCCCACTCTCACATCTGTACATGGTAGCAGGGAAAAGAATGGCTTGTACGAATCTAATGTTTGTGCTCAGTTGTATATCTTTACATTTTAGGATCTTTTCTAGTTCTTTCATAGCTGCCCTTTCCATTCTTCTTCTGGTCTCTTGAATGCAGCCCCCATTCTGATCAATGTTTGACCCAAGGTACATGAATTATTTTACTATTCCAATTTTCTAATTGTCTAGTTTGAATTTGTGTAGATCATCCTCACACACATAAATAGTTGGGACCCAGCTACCATCATGAACTATGATGTGACATTGCTGCTAATGGGGCAACAGGGACAAAGTATGTTCAATCACCTTTTTAAAAAGTCCTACATAAAGCAATGCCCTTAATGGAGGAATACCCTGGTCTTTTCCAGAAACGGAGGCCTTGTGGATATCAGATGGGAGATTATGGGTGGCTGGTGAGGAGAAATACAATCACACATTTTGGCAGTCACATATTCTTTCCCTGCTTTCTTTTTGCAGACAAAGAAATACTGTTCTATTCGGACAGGCATTTGATGAGTAATAACATAAGACCCCTCTTATACAATGGCTTGGATACTGCTCATCACTGTGCATGTATGTGTATGTCCATGTATGTGTGTTTTAATATATGATTCTGAGAGGGAGGCCATGTGCTGGACCCATTTAACCCACATCTTTTTGACACTGGAACTCTATCAAATATACTATCAAAGTCAGAGAAGATCTGTGTGATTTTATCTACAAGGTGACATGCAAATCCTTCACAGTGATCTCTGTTATCTACTGGAGGACTAGTGTGCAATCGATCTTTGACCATTCAAAACACCTCCACTGAACAGTTGCTTGCAAATGCAATGGTGACAGAAAAATATAATTTCCTTGCTGCCCACATTGCCATGGAGTAGACCTGCAAATAAGTTCTAGTTCATGTTTGGTTAGACTTACTCCTAGTCTTCTTCCATTGTCACTCTATTCTTTGTCTCATTTGCTTCATCACCAAGGAGCTGGTTTTGCTCCGCTCCACAAGAGCGGATGTTCAGGAGCCATTGTGTCCATTGCCCTGGCCATTTCCCCATCATCAGTCAATCAGTTAATCAAGTAATCAGTAAGGGATGAAGGGCATCTCAGGAAGTGGCCCCACTGTGCTAGACAAATGAAATAGTTGAGAGAGACTCCACCAGGTGGACAGTCAATATATGTCCAATAACACCTGACCAAGCTATCAAAGCTGGTGGTCTTGACTCAGCCTCAAGATCAACAATAATGTACCCAAAGCCTAAGTAAACCTTAATCTCCCCCACATCACTCTCTTGGTTTTTTCAGGCTGCAGCAGACCATGAAGAAGACATTTCATCATTCTATTATCCCAGAGGAACATTACAAGCATATAATCTTGTAAAGACAGATGGTTGCTAACAAAAACAGGAAAATGCCCCCCCCCCCCAAGCACCAACATTTGGATTCACTGTGTGTGGGTGGGACAGTGTATGAAGACTGCTCTAACTTCAGAGTATTCACAAACAACTACTCAGGTGCTTCTGTTTACACTCTCTTTTAAGGACATGAACTAGGCTTACATTTCTTACACCAGGGATTAGTAAAGAAATGGCTTACTCTACCAGCTTTCAAGAAAATAACCACATAATACACTTAAGTGCTACTCAGTTAACTTTATTGATCTATGAAACAGGCCAAGAAAACTGCTGGATTCTGACACAAACAGCTGACCAAAATAAAATGCTTGACCAGATTTTCATTTGCTGTCAGGCCAATTTCCAGGAAAGCAGGGGACAATTCTGTTCCTGTATCCATCCCAGGAGGCCAAGGGACCTATACATTATCCATTTTCCAACAGATCTATAATGATTGGTTTAGGAAAGGATGGGGAGATTTCTCCTCATCTTTCTCTGTCACTGGTTACCCCAATCATCCATAAAGTTAAGGATATTTTGCTTAGGAAGTGGCCAAACTGGCAACTAATAAGGTTACAAGCAGGGCTAGGATTGATTTGAATTTCCACTCAAATGAGATTTGAAAGCATATGTGAAATGGAGAGAAGTATATTGAAATACTCTGACTACAATTTCACCAGCACTGCTAAATTTAAGCAGGCAGCTTTTTTACTGGAATGAATCCAGAAACTCTAAAAGACAACAGAAGACCAAGGTCCAACTTTATTTATGAAAAGAAATGCATTTCTGTCTCCCTTCCCTAACAAACCATAATCCAAAAAAAGAATGTAGAGCCTGAGTCATGGGCTCTTACACTCTAATATAGTTTTCCAAGGTTGCTACTGCAAAGCGCATGGGCTGGGGAAATTCCATGAAGGTAACGAGTTGGATAGAAGTTTTGTCTTTTAGGCATCCACTGATTATATACTCCTTGCTGGGATCCAGTTATTCTTACATAACCTATTTCCCAGTTTCTTGGTGTCACAGCAAATAAAATATTCTATGTAACCTTCACATTGTCAGTTTGTTCTTTTACAAAAAATTCCCTAGTACCTGGACATACAAACAACAGAGATGCAAGCATTTTGGGGGCTAACATGTGCAAAGCGATTTTCATTTCCCCTTCACACATCATCCCCACAAACCCATCTCTAGGCTACATCCCCAAATCCAAGTCATTATAAAAATGCAAAATTTGGCAACCATAGTAATTGTGATTGCTTGTGGAAGGTGCAAATCTTAATGCCAGCTACAATTTCTTAATGAATGTGTCAATATACAGCTCTTTTAATCATTATTGGACATCCTTGCTGGAGTCCAATGTTGCACTACTTCACTACATTGGCAATGCAGCAGGATTTTATCCTCCTTCACAGCCCCCCTCTGATATAGAGCATTTCTCAGCCTGCCAAAGAACTTAGGGAAGGTGGCACCTCCTTCCAAGTTCCATTGAAGGAAGTACTTCCATGAACTGAATGACATCACTAGATTCAACAACTGAAAATTTATAATCAATAAGAAGGTCAAAGAAGAAAATGTAAAGGCCGACTTACTTCTGAAAAAAAAGGAAACAAAATATAATGACCACAGAGGCAGTATATAAATTCAACCTAGACAACGAGGAAATCAAAATAGTTAATGATTTCACATAGCTTGGATCAAACACTGAAAATCAATGATAACAATGAAAATGATTTCAGATGTGGTAATGGAAAAGAGTGCTGAGGATACCAAAAAGACAACCAAATGGGTCCTTGAACAAATTAAGCCTGAAATCCCCCTGGGAAATCAAGATGATCAAACTAAGGCAATCGTATTTGTCCACCTCATAACAAGGCAAGATTCATTAGAAAAGACAATTATGGTAGGAAAAGTCAAAGATAAAAGAGAGGGAGAGTGCATACCAGATGGATAGACTCAATCATGGAGGTCATAGGCCTGGATTTGCAAGACCTAAGCAGTGCAGTGGAGGACAGGGGGTCTTGCAGATGTTTCAGCCCGAGAGTTGCCATGAGTCAGGGCCACCTTAAGGCAGTTAACAACAACAACATGTAGCCACCACTGAAGTCAGGGCAATGAAAAGCACTCAGCAACTTTTCATCCTGATTTAACCCCATTTTAATCCTCCAAAGTCACTTTTTTACCATTCTCACATAATTCAGTCTACAGTGTAGGAATTTTACACCTTTGTCACTTCAAGGGTCATAAACAGAGTCCTTGCCTTCATCCATAAATCAGCTGTTGCTTTTTAATAGATCAAACTTGCCTGGGACAAAAATGGTCCCCAAAAAATCTGCATTGTTTACATATTTTGAAAAGCAAAAAGAAGGTTCTCATAAGAAAATATTTTTTCTGTCTTAGGGTATTTAGATATTATGGAATACCATTTTGTTGTGGAATGCACAATACATTGAAGTTCAGATGGTAGGGAGGGCTATCTGCAAGCTGGCACCCCCCCCCCCTTTGGCCATGTGGTCACTGGGAGATTGGTCTCATGGCCAAAGGGGGAGGTGCCAGCCTTCAGATACCCTTCCATAACATTTGAATTAAGACCAGAAACAGAAAATGCAGGCCTATGGCTAACATTTTCATTTTTTTTTCTTCTGTTTGCCTGATGAAGAAACCAGTGTGACTTCAAAAGTTTGCAACATGTAATTGTGCATTTTGGTTGGATGAAGATTA
Organism: Sceloporus undulatus; assembly: GCF_019175285.1. Classification (NCBI taxonomy): domain Eukaryota; kingdom Metazoa; phylum Chordata; class Lepidosauria; order Squamata; family Phrynosomatidae; genus Sceloporus; species Sceloporus undulatus. The sequence goes on from NC_056523.1 coordinate 237,355,963, forward strand.
GCATGTGAAAGACCTGGGTTCAGGGCTTGCTTATCGTTTCTCAGCCCTGAGTATTCTTACTACTCAGTGTCAGTGACCAATAGATAGATAGATAGATAGATATCAGTCCTATATGAGTTGCAAAAGCAAGCAGATAATTATTGATGATCTGTATTTTATGAGTCCGGCAGTAGTATTAGCATTTATATTTATTAGTAGTAGCAGTGGTGAAGGCAGTGATAACAATGGCAACAGCAACGATGATGGTATTGAATTCTGCTCTTTGACCTTCTCTATAGCCATTGCAATCCTTCTTACTGTATACCAGGGGTAGGCAACCTGCGGCCCGTGGGCCGGATGCGGCCCAGCGAGGCCTTGGAACCGGCCCCCGCCTGGTCCTGCCGCCGATTGCTGCCGGGGCCTTTGGCCTCTCGCATGCAGGGGCAAGGGGGGCAATTGGTCTATAGAAGCCTCAGAAACATGCATTTATATTAACATTTTTTAAAAAATCAGCAAATTTTTTTGTGTGTCCTCCACTTTTTTTAAAAAAGTGTCCACCATTTGAAAATGTTGTCCAACATTTGTTCCGGTTTATTTATTTATGTAAATTTTTTAAAAAATATTTAATTATTTATTTTTTGGCTTCGGCCCCCCAGTTGTCTGAGGGACAGCAACCCGGCCCCCGGCTCAAAAAGGTTGCCTACCCCTGCTGTATACTATGTTAACCTGTGGTGACATTGCTGTAAGTCATAGAGGTCTATGTATATTTTCAGCTTGAGGCAACTGATTTTAGAAGCTGGAGGGAAAGGTGTGTGTGTGTGTGTGAGAGAGAGAGAGAGAGAGAGAGAACCTGGGTATAAAAACACCAGAGGGAATCTGGGTTTAATGAAAAGCTGCCTCTCAGCTGACATATCAAATGAAGTCAGTGAGTTGTGAAAAGAGATTGACAGAGTTAACAAGGGGGCGATATCTAGCAATTCCACTCCTGAGGTTTCCTAGATATATAGAACTGGTAATGCCAAGAAAGGTCAATTCCCTTAGGCAAGGAGTTCAGGAACACACCCTACTCTTGCCTTCAGTTTGATTCCAGCAAGAATCAGAAGTATTAGTATCAGAGGGTTGCATCCATCCATGGCTAACTAGCACTTCTGAAACTGTATATAAAACTAAAATACCACTCAGTAATAGAGAAGCTGATAGCTATTGCCAAATGGAATAGTATCTATATCCTAACCATCATAACTAATACTTCATAATTTGTTTAGCCCCAAATATTCCCAAATTATCATAAAATTAGTTAACCGCAGCAACTAGTCAAAATGTATTTATGCGACGTTCTTACACTAAAGATTAAGGTTTAATACTGAGAGCTGGTTACAGAATCACACAGTTCAGCCTTTTTAGCCTTAAGATACTCACGGAAAAGTTATTCTAAGGTGTTCATTGATTACCAATATTTGCCATTAGTTTTAAATCATGTATTCTTGGCTACTGCTCCCCAACACCAAACAAAAGTATTTCTAGCAAACTAGGAATATGGCATGATGATTATATGAAGCTACTTTATGTTTTTAGAGAATTCACACAAGAACAATGTTCTACCTAGACCAGTATACTGTTCCTACAGTGGACAACCAGATAGCTGTGAAAAGACCACACAAAGGACAGGCCATAGGTTGGTTTCCAACCTTGTACCCTCAAATGTTGCTGGACACTACAATTCCAATAATCTCTAAATATTGGCCAGGATGACGAGGGCTGTATTACAAAAATCATACAGGGACCCCAGGCTGGCAACCATCATTACGTCCTGAGATAGCAAATTCTATAGTTTACATTATGCAGACCTCTCACACAGCCACATAAAAATTATGTCAAGGCATGTTGATATCCATGGAATGCAGAGCCATTTCATTAGCAAATAGGATGGGGTCTTAAAAAGCAAACTACTAGTAGGATGATATCCTATGAAAAATAAAAAGTTGACACTGCCTTTAGAATAAATTTCTGCCTGAGAGTAACTTTACCCCTAAGAAACATGGGAGATGATTGGTCACATTGTCATACTGCCAGTTCTCCAGCTCTTCTGCTGCAAAAAAGACAGTCTCAGCAGTTAGTAAGCACAGGTCTGGTGACCACAGATTCAAGCAATGCTTCCATAAGGGGTGAGAGAACCAAACTCAGATTCCAGTCTGGAGCAAAGGGATGCTTTGCAAGACAGAGATTTCAGACATCTTTAAAGGGAGGGGGGGGGGTCATCATTTCAGAGTGACAAGCCAGGAAGATGGGGTAAGTGAAATAATCACTTCCATGTCAATATTAAGAGAGGAAAGGGACAACTTTCTTCACCCCAGCTGGGCTTGAAACATATCACACATCAATGCCAGATGTTGCCACACTTTGAGACAATCAAATATTTCTATGAAGCTCATGGGAAGAGCATGAAGCCTACACCATAACCATGTTGCTTATCCCCAGCATATCTAATTATAGAGGGATATCACCTTTAAATATAGAGGTTTTCATTACATTATTGTGGCCAATAAGCATTTGTTGGCCTCTAATCAATTAGTCAGCATTCCCCCCCCCCCAAAAAAAAATAGTCCAAGACAGCCTGAGTTTGATCACCAAGCTTTTCTTTGAATAGCAATGTGTGGAAAGTGAGACACCCATCTTTGGAAGTGCTCTCATGGTTTGTTATTTAATTCTAGTGAGAACTGAAAATAAAAGTATACAACGAAGAAACGGAGCAAGACCAGAGTCTAGCAAGTTAATTTTTTTAAAAAGTAATTTGTTAGCATCTCTTAGTAAGCATTTGTTTTAAAACTTTATCTTACTAGTTCATTTTATGTTATTTTTTCATTTTTCCTTTCTTTCAAAAAGGAAAAAAAGAGCTTAAGATTGGGAAAAAATATCTCAAAATGCTCCAAGAAAATATCTTAGCCCTTTCCCCTGAAAAGCAATGAGAAAATAATAATTAAATTATAATCATCACTCACACACAAAAAGTAATTTACATTTGGGGAAAGGATCATTATTATACCCTTGTTATATCCAAAATATCCAATATCCAGTACATTTCAAATAACATCATTACCATGGTATCCTTCTGGAGCGTCTGGGGGAGTTGGGAATTGGGGGCACTGCACTCCAGTGGTTCCGATCCTCCCTTTCGGGTAGGTTCCAGATGGTGCAGCTGGGGGACGTGTGCTCCGACAAGAGGGCCCTTACATCTGGTGTCCCTCAAGGAGCCATTCTGTCCCCCATGCTTTTCAACATTTATATGAAACCACTGGGAGAGATCATCAGGAGGCACGGGGCGCGGGGTTATCAGTACGCTGATGACACCCAGATAGTCTTCTCCATGTCTCCGACTGATTCAATGACCAAGGATGGCATCTCTCCTCTCGTCGCCTGTCTGGAGTCGGCAATGGGCTGGATGAGGGAAAACAGACTCAGCCTCAATCCAGAGAAAAAGGAAGTGCTCGTGATAGGTTCTCCGGGCCTAGGAATGGTTGTGTCTCCACCTGTCCTGAACGGGGTCACGCTTCCCGCGAAGGACTCAGTGTGCAGTCTGGGGGTGCTCCTTGACTTGTCGCTCCACCTTACATCTCAGGTGGATGCGACAGTCAGGAGTACCTGTTATCAGCTTCAGTTGATACGCCAGCTGCGCCCCGGGGGGACCTTGAAACGGTAGTACATGCTCTGGTAACCTGTTGATTGGATTTCTGCAATGCACTCTACATGGGGCAACCCTTGTACCATACCTGGAAGCTGCAATTGGTGCAGAATATGGCAGCAAGATTGGTCACTGGTACTTCCAGGACCAGTCATATAACACCGGTCCTTAAAGACCTTCATTGGTTGCCTAGTCGCTTCCGGGCGCAATACAAGGTGTTGGTTATTACCTATAAAGCCCTAAATGGCTTGGGCCCAGGGTACTTGGAGGACCGCCTCTCTCCATACAATCCGCCCCGCACATTCACGTCTGCTGGGAAGCAATTGTTAAGGGTTCCAGAGGCTAGATATGTCACCACCACGCAGAGGGCCTTTTCTACCTTGGCCCCCAAGCTCTGGAACTCGCTTCCTGGCGAGCTCCGCTCGGCCGCCTCGCTGGAACAATTTAAAAAGGGGTTAAAAACACACCTATTCCAGCAGGCATACCCTGACCCCTGATGACCCCTGATGTACTCCCTTCCTCTCTCCTCTCAGCAGCATTGTTGAGCTAGCGTGAGACTGTTTACTGTATGATTTGCTTTTATGATGTTTTTAATGTTTTTTATTGTTATATGTGTTGTGTTGTGAAACTGCCTTGATTTCTGGAAAGGCGGTATATAAATAAAATTTTATTATTATTATTATTATTATTATTATTATTATTATTATTACTTACAACTCTTAGCAAGATCAAGATGGTTCTAAGGAATCAGTACACATAGCATACTAAAAGATTTTGAGTGAATATTTAGAGATAATGACTTCATTTTCTAGTTTTTTGTTGAGTTATGGTTTTATTTAAACTCAACAATTGACTCCTGGCTGCTTACTTCTACCTGTCAAATCAAAATCTCTGCGTTCTGATTACTGTGATTAGTGATCAATACAATAACAGTGACTCAGACTGTACTGTCTGCATTTTGGCTCAGACTAAACTCCCAAAGTTCTGACTCATTCTGAGCTGCTCTGCAAACTGTCCTACTCATTTCTTCCATCAAACTTCTGTAAACATTGACTTTATCCTTCTATTGCTTGAATTTGTATTTGGAAAACTTTTGGCTATCCTGTAATTTTACAAAGAGGCCATTCAGACTACCTTTTACCCCGGATCAGGAACCGAATTATCCACATGAAGTTCACATTCGCCCCAAATCTCTCACAATTGAATGTGAGGCATGCACAACTGTTTTGGGGCAAATGCCCCTTCGCGCAGGTAATTTGGAATCGGGGTAAAAGCTGTCTCTTTTCAAAAAACCCGGGTTCGGCAAATATGAACTTGCCCCCGATCATGATCGGGGCAAGTTCATGGGAGGGATTTAGGTCAGAGGGAGGGCAGTGGGCAGAGCATTCCCTCCCCTTCATCGGAGGAGGAGGAGGAGGAAGGAGCCAGAGGAAGGATGCAAAAAAGGGAAATCAGGGTGACAGGATGCAAAGAGTAATTGGGGGTGACTGACGGGGGATGCCAAGGGCAGTCAGAGGGAAGGCAGAGGGGGGAACTGGAGAAAGTGATGGAGGAGGAGGAGGAGGGTGAAGGAGCCGGGGGGAAGAAGAGAGCCATGGAGGGCATTCTGTAATGGAGCAGGAGGAGGAGAAAGAAGGAGCAGGACGAAGGGTCAATTCAGGGCAGGTCAGAGGGAGGCCACAGGATAGAGCAAGCCTCCCTCTTGCACCAGGAAGCTTTCCCTTTTTAATTTTTTAAAAAAAAATTTTTGGCAGTCTATGTGCATGGTTTTTGCTTCAGGTAGATAGATATATAGATAGAACGTAAGCAGGGCGTAAGGTCAATTCAGGGCAGGTCAGAGGGAGGCCACAGCATCGAGCAAGCCTCCCACTCGAACCAGAGAGCTTTCCCTTTTTAAAAAAATAGTTATTTTTGGCAGTCTATGCGCATGGTTTTTGCTTCACGTAGATATATATTTAGATAGAATGTGGCTAGCTGCTTGTTCACTTTCATTTCCTCACTTCCAGCAGCAGGGCACTTTGCAAAAGCCTTTTTTCTATGCAAATGCTACAATATGAATGTTACAAAAGTTTCTCTTTCCAATTTGGCAAATTGATACAGAATGCTTTTGCTACCGTCTCTAAGGAATTCAGGGGTAACCTAGGGAAAGCAATGGATGCATGGCATTTTATTATTACATGTGTATGAGGCATTCTGGGGTGGCAAGAAGGGAGGATGCAGGAGATGCAAAGATGACATTAAAACAAACAAGTTTCATTTATATGCTGCTTCATACCGCCTAAGCAGTGTCTAAGCGGTTTACAGCTGTAAGCTAATTTGCCCCCAACAATCTTTGCACTCATTTTAATGACCTTGGAAGGATGCAAGCCTGAGTCGAGCTTGAGCCCTTTTGCTGGTATTGAACTCACAACCTTATGGTTTTGAGTGAGTGGCTGCAGTACAGGCATTTAACCACTGCGCCATCAGGGGCAAATGGGGCCAAGGGAAGATCCATAACACACACACACACACACACACACACACAGAGGAGGTTTTAAAATCTGATTACATTTTGGGGCAAACAGGGCCAAGGGAAGATCCATAACTAACACACACACACAGAGGAGGTTTTTTTTTTATTTGATTGCATTTTGGGGAAGACGGGGCCAAGGGAAGATCCATAACCTGCAGTGACCCAAATCCCTACAACTCAAACAGGAGGTTTTTAGGTTTGACAAAATGTGCGCATACTGGGCGCCTGTTGTTGTTTTTTTTAAAGGAGGGGGGAAAGGGGAATAATCACACATCTGGTTGCCCAATCACTGTAAAATATGTCACTTTGACGCAAGCAGAAGAGAATTTGATTGACAGCAAAGGAAGATTTTTTTAAATGATTACCGCAAATGTGAACTCCCTGCTAAGAGCTGCAGTGGCGTTCAGGGGTAAATAACCCCGATTAAGGTATTTCATAGTAAGCACGTGTGGTTCAAGTTTGGGGGGGGAGTTTCAAGGATGGAACCCAAATGTAGAATTCATTATAGTTTTCCATAAATAAACATTATATGAAATCAAATCAACATATGTTAATAAAGGGTCCTTCAGACATCGTGTGTGTGTGTTGTGTGTGGTGTGTGCGTGCCTTTGATGCCAGTCAACTTATGGCAATCCCATGATTTCATAGGCATACTCAGAGGCAGTTTATTACTATTTCCTTCCTCATGGATAGCCAAAGGACAGAAAGTAGGCCTGTAGCCTGGAAATAAATTCAGCAAATAGAACTTAGCCTGTTGCCTGGTTTTTCTAGGTAGCAACTGGCATTCCTTCCCCTGGGAACTTAAGGAGTACAGCTACAACAGATAACACACTTCTGAGAGGTGAATAGACAATAGATTCATTCAGTTTGGCTATGCATATGTGTGAAGGTAAGCAAAGTTTGAGCAGGCAACAGGAGTCCATGCAGTGTCCAGAGCTGTTGGCTATGTTTGTATGTAGAATAAAGTCTCCAACCACAGCTTGCTCTGAAGTAATAGAGGTAATTGAAAAACTATATAGAATGCTGTTCTCACCAGAATGGGAGGAAACATATTTGCTACTAAGCCACAGTATTCAATCTGCAGTATTTATAAAGTGCCATAAGAATCTCAGTGTGTGAATTGGGACCCTGGCAATGGGGCATGAATCCTCACTCGTAAGGGCTTGTCTGAAGTTTCAGGTGACACCTGAAATACATATTTACCTCCAAATATGTATATCTAGACTGTAATGCAAGCTTCAAAGATTCCACACTTGTCCCATGGTAGGTTTCACTGTCAGGGCTTAAAAATAACTTCCCAGCTTATAGAGTAGAATTAACCTATGTGAGAAACTGATGTCATATGGACTATATGCCTCTTTATCTCTTTCCCAAGCAGAAAGATAGGAGACCTTAGGGAGCAGGATTAATTGGCCAGAGTGATTATTAATTATAGTGGGCCCTTGGTATCTGCTGTGGTTTGGTTCAGGATACCAAAATCCATGCCTGCTCAAGTACATATATACAATGGAGTAATAAATTGGTGCCCTATATAAAATGGCAAAGTCAAGGTTTGCTTTTTGATTTTTTAAAATAATTTTCAAGGTCATAATGGTTGAATCTATGGCCTCAAATTCGTGCATATGAGGGCCAACGTAACTAACCACCAGGTAAATAATTGAGTTGTGAGAAGCATTCCTTTGTCAATTTATGTACTCAACATTCATTTTTTTTGCACCAGCCAGTACTGTGGACATAACCAGAGATGGAGTTATAACCACTGAGGTAATCAGTGTGAGCTGTAAGGCTTATGAGCAAAGATACATCCCAGAACCCATGAGTCCCAGTTCCCTGGGTCAGGTTGTCAGCAAATGCCTGCAGAGTTTCCAACGTTCAAAAGCAGAAAGGCTTGGGTGACCAGTGACCAACTCGGTGAAGCATATCATGAACTTTTGTAGGCAGGTGAAATAGTAGGGTCTGACATCAGAACTAAAGAGCTTGGTTAATAATTTATATGACATGTACTGAAGGAAAGTCCTAGAAAGTAAGGCACCTCCAGACACATCAAACAGCCTATACCTTCAGCTTGTTTAAAGGGCCTCTATGCCTATCATAATAGGCATTCTGCATAGAAAGAATGCCAGTCATGCTGCCACACCTAATTTTACTTGGGGCCTCTGGGATCAGTGACCTGTCTTCCAGGTCTAATCTGTACAGGCCCTAACGGATTGAGAGTACTGGGGCATATACATTCTGGCATCCTTATTATGCTCTAAAGTTAAAGATGGATGCTAGCCCCATAGTAATAGATCCAGAAATTCACCATAAGAACCATGAGAGTGACAGTCTAGACACTATTTTGTACATCAACATTTCTTACATTCACCACTAATAAGACATTGGTTTGGAAACTAAGAGGCCGGTGAAGTAAAATGGGCCACGATACAGAATTCTTTGGGACTCGGTTCTGAGTATTGGAACAGTTTCTAGAGCCACTATACTGGTTTACTGAAGAGTACAATCTTATGAGCTTTCAAATGCTTTATTAAATCATTACTGAAGGGAAGAAAACATGTAGTATCAGTTATTTGATGTCTGATATCTTATTTGTCTCTGTTTGATGAACATGTGTTGAGTATGCGTGGTTGTTCATTCTCCAAGTTCAGGGTGAACTTTTGGGCTAGCCATGGATCCACAGAGTCAGCTCTGGTTCTCAGCTATCTCACCCAGTAAACAATAGCCAGAGCTAGGGCTGGGAAGGTGAGGCAATGCTCAGAAATCAACCCAAACATGTCCTTAGGTAAACTCATTAGCTCTTTTGTTTTTCCTACCATCTGTACGCTGATACACCCAGTTGTATCTTTCCACCCCGACCTTTCTCCAAGGCTTGAATAGCAAGTTTCATCATGTCTCACAGCTGTCTCGCAGTGGATGTGCAATCGGCGTTTGAAGCTCGACATGTCCAGACGGAGCTTCTTGTCTTTTCCTCCTAGCCCACCCTTCAACACTCCTATTCTGTCTCTGTGACAAACATTTCTATTCAACCAGTCCAGTAAGCCCACAGTCTTCGTTTACTCTTGATTCTTTCTCTGTCGTGTATCCTCAGATCCAGACCACAGGCAAGGCTTGTAGATTCTTCTAACAAATGGCCAAAACCAACCAATCTCACCACCCTCTACTCTCTCTGCAAGATCGGGTCCATGCCCAGTGGTCTCACAACCTCTGGCTGGCTCTCTTTCCTTCTCACCTCGGTCCGTTAATTTCTGTTCAGCATTCAGCTGCAGGCATTATTACTCCACCACTGCTCTGACCACATCTCTCCTGTGTTGCATCCCTTCACTGCTCCCACTCCCTTTTCGCATTCAGTATAAGCTCCTGCTGTCGAGTGTTAAAAGCCCTCCATGGGCTTGGCCCCTTCTTACTTATAAGACCTTCTTTCTCCTCACTTCCCAATCGCGGGCCCTCCGCTCTGGGTAGTCAAGGTCTGCTGTCAAAGCCCAGGATTTCCTCTGCCCCATCTAGGATTCACCCCTTTTCACTCGCTGCCCTCACTCCGGAACCTTCTTCCCCCACAGCAAGGGCCATCACTTCTTTAACCAGCTTCAAAAGGGGAGTTGAAGACCATCCTGTTCAGGGAAGCGGTTCCCAGGCATGCATAACTGTCACTTGCTATTTGATGTTCTTTTGTTGCCTGTTTTATTGAATCATTTCTTTATTGCCTTGTACTTTATATGTATTATTGACTAGAGAGGTCCTCCCCACCACCACTCCCTCTCCTTGTCGTGTCTGTTGATTGTAAGCCTTAGGGCAGGGAACCGTCCAATTAAAAAGATTGTATGACAGGCTGCTGCGTAAATTTACAGGCTTTATAATAAAGGTTAATAATAATAATATAATAATAATAAATATAATAATAATTTATTATTATTATTTTGGGTGATATACAGAACTACGTGTGGTTGGGGAGCGTATGGATTTGCATAGCAAAGCTCAGAGTTTAAGCCATTGTATGTAAACCATCACATAGGCTTGTGATAATTCCATACTAGCACAGGTACTTACTTCCATTACTTTTCAGTGTTAGGGGATGTGCCATTTTAGGAATGTTTGCCACTTGTGCAGCATAAATGCAGAGAGTTTTTGCTGTGCTAAGTTTGGAAAACTCATAAAGAATTCTGTATGCATAGCAAAGACTCGTAAGTTGGCAGGAGACATTAGATCAGGAATCTGCCTTTATCCATTGAAGTTGCATTTCTGCCAAATAATTACGCTGTCGAAAACACCATGTTAGGTCTTTGTAGGCAGATACCTCTTTGACCAGAATGTATACACTTTGTGGAAGTGAAACAATAAACAAATTTCCATCAAATGTTTCCTGCCACAAGTTAAGACAAATTAAAGAGAGAAATCACAACTCTGCTTTTCACTAAATGAATCATAAACCAAAGATGAATCTCCTAATCTGCAGGGAATAAGGAAAATGTTAATTTGCAATTGGCAATATTCTAGGGAAGTGATATCATAAGATAACGAAGGGGGGGGCAGGACAGAAATATAGAGAGTGTGTAGGAGAGAGCGAGGACATGACGCTTCACATTTTATAAATGGATTCCTGTGCATCAAATGTAATTGGATTATAAACTCTATGAGCTTGTTTGATGCAGACCTTGGTTTTGCTAACAGTAACCCGATGTTATAGTCTTTAAGGCTGTGCAATAAAATGATAATATCATCAGGAGGTAGAGCAGTAAAATGCATGTTAATTGTAAATCATTAGAACTGACACTGGCCTATCATGTGACGGCAAAAGCACTGTGGTGGTAAGTGCTAGCAGCACTTTTTTTTTTTTTTTTTTTTGATACTGATATATAATTAGAAAAAGCAAACTACTCCTGTCAGGGCTTTCTAGCTAACTTTGGAGCGAATTGCTCTTTTATCACACATAAAAGATGGTATGGTTAAGGTTTCTTTTTAGAACTGCTCACATTAAATAGTATAAAGAATGAATGAACAACACAGTCACACAGGATCTGCCTCCATCTGGGTTGAGTACAGGCATGCAACAGGGACTATCAACATTTGAAGCGACAGTCTAAAATAAAATGTACAAAGAGCAAATCTGATGGGGGTGGGGGGATCTCTAGCAGTTTCAGCAACATATCTAACCTTTGGAGATTTGAATGCACCCGCAAGGGCTTCTGTTAATACGATGGTGCCCATCTTCTTCTCTGAAGGGAGCAGAACCTGGAAAATGACAGATAATACATTAATTTTTTTTATAGATTAAGCTAGGTAAGTGGATAGACAACCATTGTTTAATTGTAAACAGATTATAATGCCTGTCAGGAACAAAGTTATGTTTAGGATATGCTGAGGAGAAAGGCATGGTGACAGTGTGACTAATTGTTGCAAGTGTGTGTGTGGATTGCAGAAGAAGAGTTGGAGCTCATGATTCATTGCCAAGTTTTCCATAAAATAAGTGCTCCAATAAGAATATGTGTTTTGTATTAGGTGGACAGGGTGACAGGAAAGGTTTTCATCACCCAAAAACCTCTCCAAACAGAGGTGAAAACCTAAAAGTAGAGGTGTGAAGAGCCTTGTGGTGAAGAGATGAAGCATATGACAGGGTAGATAAGAGGGTGTCCAAACAAGAACCTACCTATACCAATGAAGACCATGCACAATTATTTCGTCTTTCCTCCCTAGAAGATTTTGAGGAAATGGGTGCCCCAGAGAGTGTTCAATGGATGAAGATGAACGGAAATCTTATCACAGTCCTAAATGGCCAGACTCATTAAATCAATAGAATTCAAATAAGTATTATATCACCATTCAACAATTAGTCAATAGGTTACATTAGCAGGGATCCGAGATCTTAGTGGATGGGGATATCGGTACATTTCATAGAAAAGTGGAAAACTGTGAACACGTATTGAAATGGGTGTCTCTCTACAACATTACTCGCCATATCATAAAACAGCAACCCTACAAGGGTTGAGAGAGGAGAGTCCCTGATGAGGAGCAACCATATCAAACCTACTGGGATTCTAATGGCCAGGAAAAAAGGTAGGAGGGAGCATTTTCAAACATTTTCACTACATCAGCTCCAGGGCGGGTATAGTTTATTCCTACATTGAGGTACAAAGGAGAGATGTGGGTCATGTGTGTCCAAGGCCTCTCCTGACTGCCCCTGTTCTTCTCCAACATGTCTTTTTCCCCCTCTCCTATTGTGGGAACGTCAATAAAAAGGGATAGTGGCAATGAAGTTTAAGTTACTACAATTAGAAGACCTCTTCTGATAGCCCCTGCCTGCATGCAGTCAAGGAGGTTTACAATGCCCATGGTACTGGCATAACCACTAGGAACTATAGGATATACTCTAAATTACTATTAATGATCTCTGCTTTTTATATGGTATTGTTTATTTCAGCTTCATGATAATAATTGCTTTGAAACGTGGTTTGACATGAGGTTTGACTGTTTCTTTAGATATAGATCCAGAGTCTCCTTGGGCATGAACACCTTCAATACAATGGGCAAACCTATTGTAGAGAGAGAGCAATTTTTTTAAGGATGAACACTTGGAAGTTACCATTGTATTTAAAACATATCCTACAAGGAAAATACAGTAGGAGTTTTCCTTGTTGAATAGTTGATTCACTAAGACTACAATTGAAAAAAGTTTGGGTAATACCCCCCTGCATCATTAAATTTGTTCACTACACCATGCTGGTTTTTCTCTCTGTATGTCTGATTCAGACAACCTTCTTCTCTTGCCACATTCTGCACAAACTGAACTATTATCCAAATAGACTCCCAAAATACAGTGTCCCCTGCATTGGGTTACTGTAGAAATCCATCCAAGAAGATCACAGCTGCCACAAAGTTAATGCAGTGACATCTGGACAGCTAAAGTCAATATTAGACCCAACAGCACCTATGCTGTAAAACTGCTTTGGAAGGGGTGAGGAGTGCAATCGTATCTAGTTTCCAGTCAATAAGCAGCTAACTTTCATGGATCTAAACTGTGTGTTCACTTCTTTCTTCTTCATTCCATTACTGAACTAGCTACCCATTAAGAATTGAAATGGCTTACTTACAAATCTTGGGGCTGTGTCTACTTGGAATACTTAATTCTACAATTCCCAGATAATGAAAGAGGAGACTCAGGAGGACAGAATGATGAATGGATTGATTACTGAATCAGCAGATAAATATGGGTCAACACACTGTTATGCACCTTGTTCCACTTTACTGTTATGGCTGCTCTTGTGGAATTCTGGGGTTTGAATTAGTGAGGCCTAAGAGCTCTCTGGCTGAAAATTCTAAATGTCCCTCAGAAGTACAGGGTTCAGATCCCCACTCAGCCATGAAAACCGCTGAGCGAACCTGGACACATCACATCTCTCAACTGCGGAAGATGCACATGCACCCCACCCTGAGAAACTTGCTAAGAAACCCTGTGATAGAATCATAGAACATAGAATCGTAGAGCGGAAGAGACCACCAGGGCCGCCATCCATCCAACCCCTGCCATGCAGGAAATCCAAATCAAAGCATCCGAGCAGATGCCATCCAGTCTCTGTTTAAAGACCTCCAAGGAAGGAGACTCTATCACCTTCCGAGGAAGTGCATTCCACTGTCGAACAGCGGGTGATAGGGTCACCTTAGGTGTGCCATAAGTTAGAAATGACTTGAGACACAAAATAAACAACCAAACTGCAATTCCAGGATTGCATGGGGAGGCAGCATAGCAGTTAAAGTAGAATAAGAGTGCTATACACGTGTGATGTGATATTGTGTTTATGATGGCACAGAAACCATACTTTATACCAATTTACCTGTTAAGCTAAACATATATATTCAAGATCCTATTTTGGTAGTTTACATTTGTGATTTTAGAACACATCCCCACAAAACCTCTTTACTAATGGCTTGAACTTTAGCAAGAGAGTAGATTGCTTGAAGAAGTTTCTGGAAGGTAGGTACAGTGTGGGCTAAAATAAGTCATGCTGACTGGCTCCTGCCTGCTTCTGTGCTGGCACTGAGATTTCCCCCCTCCCATCTCAGCAAAACCAGTGGGGACTGGAACAGCTGACGGATGCCATATGGATTGCCATCCTCAGTCTACACTGATGACAGCAGAATGGCTCACACAAATGAGTCTTTCATAAGATATGTCAGAAAGCATCTCCCTGAGTGGCAGAGGTAGGCATATTTGCAATTCACTGTTGGTCTTATTTCTTATTAAATTACAGCATACTGAATGGCTATCATTCTGTGGATACTGGCTAGTAATAAATGCAATAAATCCCATTCTGAAATTGTAACCATGTTCTCTTTGCCTCTATTTGCAAGAATTTGATTTCTTCTGAAAGGGTAGAAATTAATTACTGAGCACGTACAGTGGTGGAAGTGATCTCACTCGTTCCTCCAATTGACAGCTGCACAATGCCCTGAGTTTAGGTATCCCAGTGGCAGCCTGAAAAGGACATCAAGATTTGTCCTGTTCAAGCAAGAATAATTCATGAGAACCAGAACGAGTCTTCTGTGGACAGAGGAGCACATGTTAGATGTGTTATTTACTGTTAAGGACTATGTTATTATTCCTTTTGTTTAATTAAAATGTATATTTTCAAATCACTATGCTAGTCTCAGTTTCGTAATTCTATAAATGCTAACAGATTTTAAGAGTCGAACGCTGCATTAGAATTTCCTTCCTTATTTAAAGCGTATTATAGGTTTTTTGGTGAAACAGTGTGACCACAGTTTTTTGGGGTACTAGACTTGTGACTGTAAGCAATTTACAAGTGCATCTCTGCCACCTCTGCTTTGAGAGCAAGAGGGGAACACCTGGCTGCTCTGTTCCTACTCAGTCAGCACCATGAACCCACTAAACGAACCATTCCTTTCAGTGCCTAGAACCATTTCAGGTCTTTTGGCCCGGTAACAAAACATAGGAAGGAGGGGTGGGCAGGGGACATGCACAGTTTGTTAAGAATACACCAAGCTTTGGAGCCTGGGGCTCAGTCTTGGGCAGCTCATGTGAGCTAGTGGAAGGACATATTGATAATAAACAATAATAATAAAATAATAATAATAATATAATAATAATAATAAATAATTTATATCCCACCTCCCTTGTATGGATATTGCAGCAGAGAGGTTGTGAAAACATCTCAGGTTCATTTCCCCTGCATTGATTTTCTTTTTTCAGGCCTCAAGTTCTTTCCATCCTGAATATCAGTTGTAAACACTGGTAAATGAATTTTTAAAAAATGAACTGAAATGAACTTCTCCCCTTTTGCAGCAGTAAATTAAATCACTGTACCCAGCAAAGAAATAATCATGTTATACCCACTGCGACGTAATGTGAAAATGAAGAACCGGTAAGGAAAAAAAAACATAGGTAATCACAGGGATCAAACCTAATCTTTTAAGTGTTAAGCCACAATGCCTGAAACCCTGGCTGGATACTCATCCCAAATAGGGACAAGTTGGAACTTCCACAAACACAGTGATGGAAGAAAGGCAATGAAACTCAAAGGATATAGAAGACTGAGACAGCTGTCATGATCCATAAGCATACATAGTTTACAGTGCTGTACCAGGCCAAACCAGGAGGTCAAGGAGCTCCCAAGCAGTACTGATCGGAAGAAGCAACAAGCCACCTGGGTAAAGCCCCATATCTCAGGGCCTGACCCTGAATCTCAGCACCTGGACCCCTTTTTCCAAGGGCGGGGGGAATATCACAAACAGGAAATAGTAAATATCCTACCTCGTCAATGCCTTGAAATGTGCATACATTTATTCAACTCTCCTCACTGTGGTGTTGAGGGATGTTTGTTTGTTAAAAAAAAGAATTGTACCCTCTGTCAATTGATGGTGTTTAATTATTATTCTTATTTTTTTGAAAACAAATTATAGTTAAAATCACATATTACAAGTCATATCAATCAACAATCAAGCATGTCACATAATCAAATAAAGATTCAACATAGATATAAGAGGATACATTGTAATTTTTACACATACTTCTTCTATAAGTCTTATCCATCTCCAATTCCAAATCTTTTCTCTCATATACCTTTTTCTTATCCTGTAACCCTACTTTCTTAAACTTTCTACACCATCTTCACCATTCTTTTTCTTTTTTTCTTCATTTCATCTTCTCTTCTTCCCCGCTCATAACTTCCATATAACTTATTTAAACTTCAGTCACAACTCCTATCACCAACTTCCTACAACTGTTGACATTTTTCCACTGATCTACTTAAATACCATTATATTCTTTCTTGTATAACTTGCTTTTATATCATTGCATTTGTAACATTCCAATTATTATGACAACTTGCTATTACATCACAAAATACGCCTCTTTCTGAACTCCAAATATCTAGAGCAATGACTACTCTTAATTCTTAATGCTCCATCATTGACACACTCCTCACCCTTCCTCATCACTTTATGGTTCTAATTAAAAAAGATATACCCTAATTATTTATATCCTTATCCTATTACACAGTTGCTAATAGCAGTAACAGCTTCATGTAGAAGGGTCGCTTTTCGGCGTATGTTTTATTTCTTCTCTCTTCTAGGTAGGCCAATACTGGTTTCCCTTCTTCTTGTACATCCTCCTGGGGTTTTGTTGACAGTTTCTGAGATAGAATGTCCATTTCTAATGCATCATATAACTTTGCAAGCCAATCTTCTTCTTCAGGGAGTACTTTAGATTTCCAAATCTGTGCAAATGTGATACGCACTGTAGTGGTCATGTAAAAACAAATGTTTTTTGTTTTGTTTTTGGAGGGGGGGTTCAATTCTGGTCCACACATATTTAATAGATAAAATTTGGGTTTTATCACAATTTTCTTCTTCAAAATTTTCCCAATTATATTATTTATGTTCCTCCAATATAATTTTGCTTTTTTACATAATCACCAACAGTGGTAAAGTCCCAGGTTCATTGTTACATTTCCAACACTGATTAGAATTGTTTCTATATATTTTTGCTAATTTAGCAGGTGTAATGTATTACCGGTAATACTTTTTATAAAAGTTTTCCCTCAAATTTTGGGATTTTGTATATTTTGTTACATTTTTCCAAATGCATTCCCATTGACTAAATTCAACTGAATGTCCTAAATTCTGCATCCATTGAATCATTTCATTTTTAACTGTGTCTGGTTCTTGATCCAAATTAAGTAAGATTTTATAAATACCTCCAATCATTTTACCTTTATTACCATTTATAATTTTATCAAATTCATTTTCTTTATATTCAAATCCCTGAGTTTTAAGGTCTTGTTTAAAACGCTCTTTAAATTGTCTGTAATTAAACCAGTGGATCTCATATCCTTCCTCCTGGAGTTCTTTCGATTTTATATTCCACTTTCCTTCATTCTTCTTGGTTAAAATTTTATACGTTAGCCAATTAATTTCTCCAATCATTTCTCTTCTATAAAATGCCTCATGTGGTGATACCAATTGGGAATTTTTCTATATATTTTCCCTTTATATTTGTGCCAAATCCTCAATACAGTCGGCCCTCGCCTTACGCGGGGATCTGCTCCAGATCCCTCTGCATAAGGCGAATTCCGCCTATGCTCAAGCCCCATTGTATGGGGCTTGTGCATGGCCACGCGGCAGTGCGGCGGCGCGCGGGGCGCAACAGGTACACGCAGCCATTCAATTGAATGGGACACGCTGCCCCTTCTGCCCCACGCACACCCTGCGCGCGCCCCGCAGCTTGAGCACGTAAGCTCAAGTCCGCATAAAGCGCGCCCGCGTATGACGTGGGCACGCTGTAAAGACTTCCTAACACACTGGTTTTTGTTCATTTCTATTTTTCCGTATTGCAAGTATGCACGCCATCCAAATTTTAGGTCATCTTCCTTCAATTCAAGTAATGCTTTGTTGATGTTTAATTATTATTCTCAATGACATCACCAAGAACTCCTTGTAACATCACCAGGGCCCAACTCACATGACAGACAGAGATCTCAGGTTCTGGCCACGAAATCTCAGGGCCTTGCATAGTTCTGAACTGTCAGTCCTAAACCAAGGTAGACTGGGAAGAAGAAATATTATGGGAACAACTTCTGTCTCTCTCATGTGAATATTCCTTATTGCGTCTTCCCTTCCCCTTACAATGTTTTGCTTATGTACCTGGGATAGATTTGCACAAATAGATGGGACTGATACCTTTCCATCAACTGCAAAAAGTTTGGCAACTTTCCCAGCATGCTCCCACACATGGGCCTGAAATAGTGTTTCAAATGGTGCAGAACACAATGAAGGAGAACAGTAAGGATGGGATGCTCCAGAAGCTTCAATAACAAAGCACATAGATGTGTGAACAGAAAGGCTTAGAAAGTTCTAGCTGATAGAAAGCTTTTATTCTTTTCTTTTCTTTTTTAAACAGATCTGGAATGAGACCTACATGACTTTATATTGGCAGATGGGTCAGGATCAGCCAAACTTTACATGACTTATCTTGTCGGTGTGGATTGGGTAGGTTTGAGAACAGACTAACATATTGAACCCCCTGAAGCATCTGCAAGATGAAGGGATATGCTTCACAACCAAACAGTGCAAGGGAACTTGGAATGGTAGCCCTCTGTGAGACAGGCCAGTTGTGTTTCATGTAGGTGGTTTCACAGTAATGGTGCTAATTACAGTGCCATGAACACTGAACAGGATGAACACTGAATAGTCAGCATGCTGATTCAATGAACAGAGCTAAGATGAAATCACTCCTACATGGAAAAAGTGTGGCCCACGGGCTGCATGTACCCCACAGGCTAATTGGATCCCCATATTACCCAAAATGTCACTATGGGTTTTTTTGAGGAGAGGGTTCTTTTAGACCCAGAAGAATTCTTCTTGTTTACTTTCTGTATGAAAAAGATCTCTCCTGGGTTTAGCTGTCCAAAGGAGTCCAAAATCATGGCAGAAGTGCCCATTTGGGAATGAAAGGGGTATCTGGAGCATTTTAAAATAATGAAGTAACAAAAGTAAACAAAAACGCTTTTTCCCTTGGGGGGCAGAGTGTTTGGCCCACCACATTCCCATGGGTGGTCAACACTGGCTTCCCAAGATCAAGGCAATGGCTGGTTTACAGGATGACAGAAGGAGAAAATAATCTCCTCCTCTCATCTGACTACTCAGGTTGGTACTGAATGGGCATTAGCTCACTGGGCAAGGTTGTCATGTTGTAAATTGCTCAATAAGGATGGTATTCAGTTTTACAGAAAATTACATTTCATTCCATAGTTGGGCAGAGGGGGGCGCAAATTTCGGTTTGGGTAATATTAAAAGAAGCAAATGCACTAGCTTCTATTGGTGGACAGAGTAAGTCATGTAGAGAGAAGGGGATTGCAAGAAGTAGGAACCAAACTCCTGTGTCATTCAACAATTAAGTATTAGAAAATATATAAATGGGTTTCATAGTTTTTCCCTATTCAGAATGACTCCTCATGTTCAGACATGTCTGGAATTCTCCATCTTACTCATAGATAGAGAGCCAGTGTGGTATAGTGGTTCAAGTGTTGGACTACAACTTTGGAGTACAGAGTTTAAATCCCTGCTTGGCTGTGGAAACCCAGTGGGTGACCTTTGCGTGAGTCATACTCTCCCAACTCAAGAGAAGGTAACAACAAATCCCATCTGAACAAATCTTTGAAAACGACTTAAAGGCACATAACATCAGTTCATAGATAACAAAAATGCATATATATTTTTTCACATCTCAAGTGGAATGGTTGAAATTCTCCCAAGAAAATGTGGGGATTTTTTTCCTTGGGAAATATGGGGCCAGCTCTTGCTTTTCTAAGAACTATGTTAAATCAAGAGAACAAACAGAAATAACAATAACTAGCTTGTCTACTCTTGAATGCATTCATATAGACAATAGAACAACTTGTTGATTGTTCTCAAGAGCCAGGAACAATACACCACACAGCACCAAGTATAGGCCTAATTGTTAGTGGCCTACTCAACCTGTGATTAATTCTTTTTGATAACTCTGTCTGTATGGCATGTGTTTTCAAATACTTGTTTCTTGTATTCACATATTTTATTTGTTGGCGTACCTCCCATACCCACCTATCCCCCCAAAAAACACCCCACAACACAACTGAGGTTGCAATACTGAACATGCATACTGGTCAGTACATTCCACTGAATTAAGTTGGACATCATAGATGGTGACTTTTTCTAAGGCTGAGAAAATGTTTGACTTGCCCAATGTCACCAAGTGGGTTTCCATGGCTAAGCAAAGACTCAAACCCTGGTCTCCCAGAGTCCTACCCCAGCATTCAATCCACTACAACCACTGATGCAATAGGTTATTAGATCTGGCTATGTAGTGATATTGTAGCAGTGTAAATAATATTTCCTGGTCACTTGTAATCACAACCAATCCAGTTCTTGATTACTCTAACTTTGGTGAGTGTTTTCTCTTCTACAATGTGTTTGCTCCCATACAAGCAAAATTATGCTTAAAATTCTGACCCACAAACTCTGCCTATATATGGAGAGAGAAATCTCAGAGGTGCAAGCAGGGTTCAGGAAAGGAAGAGGCACTAGGAACCACATTGAAAACATACAATGATTAATGGAATGCAGTAATGACCATAGAGAATCTACACAACCTGGAAGCCAAGATGACAAAACTAGGGTTGTCACACTTTGGCCACATCATGAGAAGGCATGACTCATTAGAAAAACAATAATGCCAGGAAAGGTAGAAGGTAGCAGAAAAAGAGGAAGAATGCATGCCAAATGGTTAGACTCAATCAGGGCCTTAATTTCCAGGACCTAAGCAGAGCAGTGCAGGATAGAGCATTTGGAGATGTCTCATCCACAGGCCTGCAGTGACTTGGGTTGACTCAAGGGCAGTTAACAACAAACAGTGTGTTTCCTTTCATCAAAGGTTTGAAAACATTTGTAAAAAGAAACCCATTCGAATCAGCCTTACTATCTACATTATACTGGATGCTTAAATGCATCTATAAAATAGGACAGGTGTCAATCTTGCATTTAACAGTATGTGACAAACCACTTTCCTTTCTGAGTGAGAAACATTAATTTCATCAATTTCTGCAGCCTTTGTGGAGCTACCAGTAACACACTCCATCTTGCGGTGTGCCCTCCAGTCATTTTCAACTTATGGTAACCCCAGACAAACCTATCACAGGATTTTCATGGCAAGATTTATTCACAGGGTTTTTGCCCTTGCCTTCCTCTGAGGCTGAGATAATGTGACTTGCCCAGGGTCACCCAAAGATTTTCCAGGGCTAAGCAGGGACTCAAACTCTGGCCACCAAAAGCCCTAGTCCGACATCCAAATCGCTACACTCATTGGCTCTCTTAGGGGAGAAGCAGACCAGCAGCTTAGAGCAGCCTCTGGCTGCTCCAGCCCTGGTCAGCCCCCGATCATCCCAGAACTGCGGTGACCAGATGTGACATGGTCCCAAAGCTGTCTGCTGCCATGGTCCTTAACTGGCTGCTAGCTTTGGGCTACCTTTGGGCCACCTTAGGCAGCTGCAGAGCAGCTTACAGCCAATCCGGGGGCATGCATCAGATGCTGAACTTTTTGGCCTGTGTGTTTTGGGCCTTAGTTAAATAAAAAAATGTCTTTGAATAAAGACATTTAGGATTACACAGTATGTACGAGGAGTGGATGTTAAAAGTTCACTGTGCACAGCATGGTCATATAAAAATAAAAGAAATGGTTTTATACCATATTACTTTATCCTGGAAGAGTATACTGAAGTAACAGTAATTTAAGTAGGTATAAAAATCAATGTGGAATTGGAAAAAGGCACGTTCGTGGTACTTTGAACTTATTTCTGGAATCTGAAACAAGTAAAAACTCATTGTTCTTCTTGAGCTTATTATACTTTATACTTTATTTGTTTTTTCTCATCAAGTAGTGTGTGTGTGGGTGGCCCACGTTTGTGTTATAATTAGAATTTCTTTTTGCTACAGCTTTAAATTATATTACCATCTGGGGACTGGTAAATAAAAAGTATATGTTGCCACTGGAAAGTAACATACAAAATCAGTATAGAATGATTTTAGGAAGTAGGGCTGTTGTTGTTGTTGTGATTGCATTATTGGTCAATGGTCTTGGGTAGAAAATAATAGGAATAATTGCAAACAGAATTGACCTTACAATCCCTGTACTCCCAAACATATATGTGGGGTCAGGTTTATGTTGGCCCCGATAACAATAGTGATATAATTGATTCCAGAGGTTATTAGACAAATACATCTCCGTGTTCAAGCCATAACATTTTTTCAATTGTGACATGTCAATTCAGATAATAGTAGTCTAGGAATAAGCAGAAATCAAAATTCTTTACCCAGATATTTTGCCTGCAGCAAACAGCACTCCATTGGGGTGATTCTTCTGAGGCAGGATGCACTGTATACCTGCAGTAACTCAGCCACATTTGTTTTGTTTCCAAGCTTGACACAGAGGGAGAAGGTGTAATAATGTAAGCTGTGTGTCTGTGTTGTGTGCCTTCAAGTTATTTCTGATTTGTGGTGGCCCTAAGGCAACTTTATCATGGGGGTTTCTTGGCACGATTTGTTCAGAGGTGGTTTGCCATTGCTTTCCCTGAGCATGTGACTTACCAAGGTCATGCAGTGGGTTTCATGACCAAGCAGGAATTGAACCCTGGTCTTGAGAGTTGTAGTCCAATGTTCACACCACGGTGTCATGCTGACTCTCATAATGTAAGCTACAAAGTTGCTGAACCCATCCCTGAACCAGTCACTAACCCTCAACTAGACCCCAGGAGACAACAGGTCTTGATTATTTGGAGCAACCCAAGTTCATACAACTGCAATGTGAAACTTTAAAAGATCTTTCTATTTACTTGGAAATGCTTATACTGATAAACATTACTCATTTGTGGTCAGTGATAACACTCTTCTTCTCAGCATTCATGTATATTTCCTGCCCTTATTCTGAATTAACTTCCTAATGTTATTTCATTATCCCACAGAATCACAGGACCAAAACAGAGTTCCTTTTGGGTGCTGCATCATTCCTGCAGCAACCTAACAGCTTCGAGAATGATGCCAGGGAGAAAGGGGCCAGGTGGCCCTTTTTCCCATGCCTCTGGCTCCCAGGTTGTCCAGGGGCATGAAGCCCCAAGGAAAAACTCCGGATTGGGGCTGTAGGGCTGCCGGGGAGGCTGCCCTGCACCCAACCCAGGGCTAAAAGGGTTGCCAAAGACCCGCCCCTTTGGGGCAGCCTGTACCGCACCATAGTTAGCCTTTATCAAAGAGCTCTTGTAATATATATATAATTGCATAGCATCTGACAATGACAGCAGAACTGGAAAGAGTTGCTTTATAATCAATATAGCATAATTCTAAAAATTATAATATGTGTGTGTATACATATGGATGGCGTATGGGAGCAAACACATTGTAGAAGAGAAAACTCTTCCCATTTCAGACTTGTTTTATACTGTGAAAGGGGGAGGATAAATCCAACCGTTCCTCAGTATGTTGCGTGGCTAATTTTATAATATCTTCCATCTGCGGCCATAAACACAAACACCAGTTATCTCAGATATTATCTTTGGGATTGGTATTATTTTTGGAAATACATCCATTGCATTTATAATCTTCAAAATGAAAGCCTAACAAAGAAACGGAAGTATCACTTGAAATTTTGGCAGGTGGGGGTATCCTGAATACACACATACACCTAAATTTATTTGTAATAGCATTGAAGAATTTAAAAACTAAGTTTATGTAACACCTGATAAAAATTAAAGGTGAAATAATTAGAAAATATTGTATCCTGAATTCTCTTTCCTGATACTATGGCTGCAATCCCACATCTACCCACCTGCATATAAGATCCATGGAACACAGTAGGACACATCTGGGTTGTAGGATTGCACTATTACTTCTGTGTCCCAAAAATTGCAAAAAAAAAAAAAATACTAAATGGAATTGCAGGAGACTGTTTATATCTCAACTCTAATTGTTAATTTCCTTTTCTTTCTTTTTAAAAAATAGGTTTGTTTAAAATGTTTATAACTCATATTCCATAATCTATAATACATCTCCTTTGATGTTTCAGGCTAGTTATCTTCTTTATTTTGATGAAAATTTCCAACATTTTTCCTTGTAAGGGAAATATGCTCCCATATTTTCTGGATCTTTTCTTTCTCCATACCAATCATACTTGCAGTCTGTTCCCAAACTAGTTCCCAATGTTCCTCCCCAGATATTGTTCATATTAAGATTGTAAACCACTGCTGTAGGCGACCTGTATTATGGACTAATCAGATTCCTTGACACCAGAAGTATTTCAGGATCTTTACAGCAAATTCAAACCAGACTCAATTTTTTTTCCTTTTTCTTTTTTAGTGTCATGTATTCTTTTTTAAAATGTTTTTTTTTATTAAACTCAAATTCAATTTATTGTGTATATTCCCAGGTCTATTTTCCAAGAAATGATCAAATCTTTTGCATTACAAGTATAATCTTCCCCTTTTGTTTGTCATGCAATGGACAGCATCTTGTTAGTGTCAAGTGCACACCTGAAGTATGGCATTCATACACATCACTTTTTGAATGGGCCATAGAGGGCTATTCTCTAGTCCATTGGTCCCTGTCCAAATTCTCCCCTTTGACAGTTGTCAATCCCTGGAAGGCACCTCTGCTACTACTCTTTACCAGCTAGGAGGGAATGGAGTGGGGATGTAATTTAGGGCCGGTACACAAGGGCTGTGAAACATTGCCCCTCTTTCCTGAGGCAACGATATGCAGCAAGAAAGGAGCTGCCTAGAGCAATGCAGCCTTATGCCCAGAGCAGGGGTAAGCAACCTTTTTGAGCCGGGGGCCAGGTTGCTGTCCCTCAGACAACTGGGGGGCCGAAGCCAAAAAATAAATAATGAAATAATTTTTTAAAAAATTAAATAAATAAATAAACCAGGACAAATGTAGGACAAAATTTTCAAATGGTGGACACTTTTTTAAAAAAAGTGGAGGACACACAAAAAAATTTGCTGATTTTTTAAAAAAATGTTAATATAAATGCATGTTTCTGAGGCGTCTATAGACAATTGCCCCCCTTCCCCCTGCGCGCGAGAGTCCAAAGGCCCCGGCGGCAGTCGGCGGCAGGACCAGGCTGGGGCCGGTCCCAAGGCCTCGCCGGGCCGCATCCGGCCCGTGGGCCGCAGGTTGCCTACCCCTGGCCCAGAGCATTTTGGGCGCTTGGGATCCCGCACGTCATGGACATGCACTCCTTGTGGGTGGGGCAATGCAATAATGGTGGTGCCCACAAATACTAGGGCTCGGGAGCATGTGGTTTCTGTGCTTTCCCAAGCCCTAGTTTTGGCCCCATGATGGTGCTTCCCACCCATCTGTACTGGGCCTTTGACAATAGAGATGTGGCTGGTCTGGGTTCCATGAAGGAAAAGAAGGATGCATTCCATGTCTGAGTGTGCCCCACTTCTTGTGCACTGAAATGTAAATGAAATGTAATAACAGCATGTTGACAGAGTGTATGTATTAGTTGGTTTATCCAAATTCTCTTGATTAAATGTGTATCTGGTGGCTTTGTTCTCCCATTAAAATATTTAAAGTTCATCTTGATTTCTTTTCCTGCTTATACTCATAGTTTATCTACAAGGGCTGGCTGAATGAAACTATGAGGCCATTCACATTACCTTTTACACCGGTTTTGAAATCGATTCTTCCACGTGAAGTTCATATTGGGCCCGATTCTGTCACAATCCATGCCGAGGCTTGCACAAGGAAATGCCCCTTACCCCGGGGTATCCAGAATCGGACTAAAATCCGTCTTTTCTCAAAAGACCCGGGTTCCGCGAAATATGAACTTGCCCTCAATCACGATCGGGGCAAATTCTGGGAGGGATTAAGGTCTGAGGGAGGGCAGAGGTCAGAGCATTCCCTCCCCTCATCGGAGGGAAGGGAGAGAAGGAGGAGGAGGAGGAAAGAGTCGAAAGAAAAAGGAGAATCTGGAGGCAAAGGGTGACAGGAGGCAAAAAAGGGGTGACTGATGGGGTCAATAAAAGGTGAGGGAGAGGAGAATGTGGGATGAAGGGCGAGAGGCGGAAGAGCTGGATGTGGCGAGGCGGTTGGGACAGGGATAGAGAAGGTAATCAGGAGTCCTGGAACAGAGAGACGCCCAGGGACTTTGCAAGAGAAGGCTGGTTTGTTAAGAGTTGGGCCACCCCTATTATTATTATTATTATTATTACTATTATTAACCTTTATTTATAAAGCGCTGTAAATTTACACAGCGCTGTACATACAATCTTTTTAATTGGACGGTTCCCTGCCCTCAGGCTTACAATCTAGAACAGGGGTAGGCAATCTTTTTGAGCCAGGGGCCGGGTTGCTGTCCCTCAGACAACTGGGGGGCCGAAGCCAAAAAATAAATAATTAAATGGTGAGAGTGGTGGAGTCTCCTTCCCTGGAGGTCTTTAAACAGAGGCTGGATGGCCATCTGTCGAGGATGCTTTGATTGAGAGTTCCTGCATGGCAGGGGTTGGACTGGATGGCCCTTGGGGTCTCTTCCAACTCTACAATTCTATGATTCTATGATTCTACAGTTTCAGATATTTTTGACTCATGGTTTTACATGAAATGCTTTTATTAGTATAATATCACAAGAAAGTCATTGGCATTATAAGTTCTGATTTAGAAAGAGCTCAGGGCAAGCCCTATTCCTTTCCCAGTAATAATTATTTAGCATGTGTTGTTCTGAACATGTCATCCTTATTACCTCCATCAATTACATGCTCTTTATAATAACTCGTTACAGTTATGCTAGCAACTAAAGATATGTGCGTGTTGGGGTAATATGTTCAAAATGGCAGTACAAGAACATGTTCCCTTGTACTATTTTAACTCTGATAAATTAAATACATCACAAGACAAGGGGATCCAAAAAGAAAATTCAAATGAACATATCCTGATTAGTGACAGGACTATTTTATTTACCCCTCCAGAGAAGTAATTTCTTCCCCTTGAACATCCTCCTTGTCATAAAATTAAAACCCACATTCCAGAATCATAAAAGCACAAAAGTCCAAACACTCAGAGGATGCTTAACTCTCAGGAAATGTGGTCACTGGATGGTCCTGCATCCACCAGTTTGACTGAGAGATACAGGAGATTCACAGTCAACCCTAGGGAAAGATGTGTGTGAAAGAGGGAGACAGCAGGAGGAGAGAGGGAGCAAGAATATCCCTCTGATTTTTTTACTTACATCTTTGTCATCTCCTCTAGCAAAGTCTTCCTGCTCTGTTAAGACAAAAATATTAGCAAACTTCCCACACAAGATATTGTTAGCTGCTGACATAAGTCAGTGTTTTCACAGTGGAACAGCTAAATCTACAAAGAGGAAAGTATCTTAAGACTCATTTCCTTGTGTCTTCTGATCACTTTACTGGAGTCAGTTTCTGTGTAAAACAGATTAATTTCATAGATATTCAGTTTAAGCAGTGAGTTTTCTGTCTTTCCTCCACCTTACCAATTGTTCATCCTGGCATGTCCCTGTATTTGGAACCTAATTCTTGCAAGAGGAGACAGCAAGGACTAGAATAAGCTGGGCAGCATGCAAGCCTACCTTGTGGACCCTTTCTTTGTCTCATGAACCATGGATGCTGTCCAGCTGTCAAACCCCATCATTTATATTACATCTAATATTTCCCTCCATAGGTTTAGCAGAGCCTATAAAGTCATGTTTTTACTACATCTCCCAGAATCCCTCAGCCAAAATGCCCAGAAGACATGAAGATTTAGGGGTTCTGGGCTATGTACTCCATGCTCGGGGATTTAATATCCTTTTTAGCTTTTGTTTTTGTGTACATAACCCTCTCTGGAACACGCTATTCCTTTAAAGAGATACAGACACAGAGTTTACATTCTTTTTCCTGAACACAATAATCAGTCTTTTGCTATTGAGCATGATTAGTCTTCACTGAACTCTTTTTAGACTTCATCCTTTAAATCTTTGGAGTTGCCCCTAAACTTGCTGCATTTCTGGTTCTTGGCTGGTGTGGTTTTGGTTGCTTTAACAATAATATTTTGAAAAAGGGTTAACTACATCTATCTATCTATCTATCTAGGTTGTTAACAGAATAATTTAGGCTGCAACTGCACTGCACAAATAATAAAATTTTATACCACGTTAACCACCAGTATTCCATGCTATGGAATACTGGGATTTGTAGTTGTTGTGGCACCAGAGCCACAATTGTATCTCTGACAGAGAAGGCTAAATGTTTCACAAAACCACAGTTCCCAGAATTCCATATCATTGAACCATGACAGTTAACGTGTTATGAAGCTGGATTATTTCTGCAATGTGGATGCAGCTAAAGTGACCCAACTGATGTCTGGAGATCTAAATTTAGAATCGTGTTATCTTTTCAGAGTGACAAACATGGCAGTCTGAAATTCCAGCTGAGAAATCTGAGAGACTCATGCACAAGAAGTGAGGTTCCATTGAGTGCCTTTGTTGCACAGATTAAAGCGAGAGAGAAAGTTCTTAATATTGCTAAACTGTTAAAGTGCTAATTTAAAACAAGTTTAAAACTGAGTTGGCCGAAACTCTAAGAACTTATATGAGCATCATGGATTCAGATGTTAAAGAGCTTTTATAAAGACAAGTAGCTGTAGTGAGCAGGATCACAATTTGGTACAAAGCAATACTTCATTTTAGAGTGCCGACATTTTACACTTGACCATCTGGATGATAGGCCCTTGAGTATTCAAGTCTGGTACTATAAGGAACAAGATAGACCTACCACCAAATTATAATGATATGGCATGGTGCCAGCAAGTTAAATCTATTTTTTTGCAGATTCAACTTGTTCTCTCTAATATCAAACTTAGGTAGACAAGGGCCTGCTACTTGGGTACTCAGGTATAAAATAGAGCACATGTTGGACTATGACTCTGGAGAACAAGGTTCGAATCCCTGCTCAGCCATGCAAATCCACTGGGTGCCCTTGAGCTAGTCACACACTCTCAGCTCAGAGGATGGCAAAAGCAAACCTCTGAAGAAACCTGCCAAGAAAACCCTGTGATAGCTTCACATTAGGATCACCAGAATCCTAAATCAGAATTGACTTGAAGGCACATAACAACAAACTAACAGCTATATACTAATTCAGGGGATCCCCCTATGAATTCAAACTATAGGCATTTATAAATTAGAATAAAAATGTTGTTCTATAAACATTAAATACAGCTTCTGAGAATCATGAAGGCAGAAAAATAGAGGGTGATTCATCTAATTGTTTAGAAGAAGCCATGCCAAATGTCAAAGAAAAGAACTCCTGTCCTTGCTGGTACTTTTTCTTTGCTGGCAAGCATTCTGCTGCCTAGTCACATCTATGGATTTGTCTCTGGCTTTCTATAGGCAGCTCTTATTCCAGAGCAAAGAAATAAAGAAAAAGTACATATAAGGACTGTAAACTGGGTAGATTGTGTGAATCTAGAAATTAAGTCTCTGGTTAAAGAGAGAATTGGTCCACTTGAGCCCTTAATATCTTAAAGCTTCAGAAAGATAGGTTAGGGAGAATGTGCCTCAGGGATTAAAGAAACTTTCCCACAATATACTCCACCCCCACAACGGAAACATAAAATCCTCAGGTTCACAGCTGCCTGTCAGTCATAGCCTTTCAGCACTTTCTATGGCAGCAAAAGATTGATAGGAGAGATACTTTAGCTTTGTGAGCTCTAGACAAAGCTACAAGACTTCCATGACTGACTGCCTACAGTCTGGACACCACTACTCCTTTTTACACCATGGGGATACACAGCACCATTTTATTGCAGGGCTTTTCTTGTAGAAAGGAGAGAGAATGACTTATGAGTGGAATGCACCATCTGATTTAGTTGTGCAAATTCACCCTGAGTCTCTAGTCAATAAATACTCTTCTCTTTGACAGAATTCTGTTGTTACCTAATAAAATTGCCCTGAAGGTTTATTCAAATTTGTGTAGACCTTGCACTAGAAGCGCCCTTCAGGTTCAAACAGAAGTTTTGATCTGCTTCTTTGGTTCTTGCAAAGGAAGAACCTTGCCTTTATTACAAAAAGAACATCCTGCCTATAAATAATCACATATTTTGTAGTGGATGCTGAAATAGAGGGCAAATGACAATAAACAATTTTGCTGCCAATTATGGTTTCAGAATGCAACATGGGCACAGCAAAAAGAAGAGTAATCTTCTTTTAAATGGTCCATTAATGCATAATTGAATTCCAAATGGTTGGGAGGGGGGACAGGAAAATTTCAGAATGGATTGTCCATTCCACAGGGATTGAATTATGGAGAACATGCATTTCAAAATTTCATTTAATAGGCTGAATGGTTTTGTCAAAATAAATAGGGGTAATTTTACATAATATTTAATAACAATATAATATAATAATGTTGTTCCCATTCCATGTCCTACTTTTTACTTGATATTTAAAGGCTGGATTTCATACTGAGTGGTTACAGTTTTTCAGTCATGAAAAAGTCTTCTAGAACATTTCTGGATGTTAATGGTACAATCCTGTACTTCAAAAATAAGACTTAGAGGCGCTAACTCCTAGGTAAGTATGTACAGAGTCCTGTATATGTCTAATAAAAAGTAAGCCCAGTAAGTATATGTATAGTAGGTTTGCAGCTTTCAAGAGGCACTGCTTATGTGGAAGATTTCTTACATCTCACATAGCAGTGACATGATATTTATAAATATGGCAAGATTTCACTGTGACTTTTGCTTCCTCGTGTTTTAAAAATAGCAAAAGTGTCATAACCAAACAATTTACATACCGAAATAGTCTAACTTTGCAGATTGTTGTCGAAAGAAACATGGGAAATGAAATGACCTGGCCAAATAATTTTGCAGAAGAATCTGATAAGATTATCTTCCTCATTTATGCATTTGGAGTTTGAAATCCTCAAAAAATGTATTTAATTTGCCCTAACAAGGAATGGGCATGGCAGCTAATTTTTAAATGATGGCAGACAGAGAGTGAGAGGGAATGACTTCCTTGGAAGAATTCAGTTTTCAAATCCAGAATCACTGTGATGTATTTACAGGTCACTGGGAAGTCACTCCTCGATCCACTGCCCTGAGTCCAATAGTCCTTAAATACTCACATAAGTCTGTGTTCTCTATAATATATGTTTATTTCTGTTTATTTTCTTCTTCTTTCTTTCTTTTTTTTAAAAAAACCACCTTAAATCACATTAGAAGAACTCCGAAGCTGTGTGGAAAAGTAAAAATTAAAAATCATTAAAAAAAAACAAAAACCAAAGTGTGGTTAGGGCATCCCTTTTCAATGATTGAGGGGGGAAACTATAGTGCATGAAACCATAGATGCTAGGTAGGACATAGGGCAAGAAGGTGGGGTCAGGAAGAGAATGCAATGGCCAGTTGCACACTTGACAAGGTTGTAATAATGGCTGCTCTGATACTACAGTTGTCCCTCCATATTTGCGGGGTTAGGGGTGAAGGATCCTCGCGAATACAACATTTTTGTGAACAACCCCTCCACCCAGTTACAGAGTGGCAAGAAGGGGTTGGAGAGGAGCAAATTATCTAAACTGCGACTGCCAAAACCATGAATATGGAAGGACGAAGTACAATGTTTCCATTGTTATTAACAAACGTGATTGCAATGAGAACGGGGCTCCATTCTCAATGTGTAAAAGTTTTAATGTGTATTAGATGTTTTAAATTAATATTTTTAAAGTGCATTGTTGTTTAATTCTTTTTAATTTTTTGCATTACAGATCATTTATATGATTTTAACAAGTGCAAGCTACTTTGGGTTCTCTACTAGAAAGTGAAAATGAAATTCACAGGGTTCACATTTCTCTATGAAAATATCAGTTTCATACCACCCAAAACTGGCAATAAGAAGAAAACATATCTTGCCTGCAAAAGCTGCACTTTTCTGAAAAAAAGGTGCTGAAAAAAGAAATGGATAAAATGAATATACATATGCAAAATGTACATTACTAAAATGTGTATGAATGTGTGTAAAAGCTGTACAAGCACTCTCATTAGTCAATGGGAAATCATGTGCAAAACTGTTTCCATTTTTGTTTACAAAAAATATTGCACACACATGCCACATTTCCAGGGAACGCGAATAATTCTTGTAAGCCAACATAGAAATTGGAGAGATGCATGCCGGCCTTCCCTTCATTTGTCTTCCCTTGGGTTACTTCCTGAAGGGAAGACAAAGGAAGGGAAGGTCAGTCATTTGGGAGAGAGCTGTGGCCTATTCGGGGGTGGGGGTGGGTGGGTTATGTGTGAACACAAATATGTGTGTGTGCTTCCACATGCCAATACATATATGCATGGAAAAGAAGAAACGTGAAGCAATCATTCACGTGAAGCTAGCATTCACGTGAAACAGAAAACAGGAAGTGCCCGCCTTCTTCACCCTGGAAGTGTACAGGTTCATAATGCTTTCAGAGCCCCACTGAGCATGTGCAAGGGTGCCAATTCAAATTGTCAAATCCACATGGTATGTACTGGTGTGATAACTTATTTTGCGGTCACTCTGCTCTGCCTTTGGAATAACCACAGTTTCATTCTTCATGTGTGATAATTAATCACGTGAATTGGCTTACTTTCCGAATTGGGTCTACTTTCCCTTTCCTTTGGGATGGGGAGGGTACATTTCCTTCGTGTGATAGCAGCTTAGAACAGCATCGGTTTTGTTTGGCCACCACATTATTCTGATGACCCATTTTTAGCTTCTCGTTTTTTAAGACTGCATCTGCACTGCAGAAACAATCCAGTCTGACACCACTTTAACTACCATGACTCAATGCTAAGGAATTATGAGAACTGCAGCTTTGTGAAATATTTAACCTTCTCTGTCAGAGAGCTTTGGTGCCACAACAAACTAAAATTCCCAAGATTTCATGGCACTGGATTATCTCTGCAATGCAGATGCAGCCAAAGACCCCTAGATTCTTGTCACATGTACTGCCTTTAAGCGGGGGGGGGGGGGGGACACCCACAAATTAATATGTTTTAATGGGATTTGGTTCTTAGATGAAACAAGAGCTATAGCACAGCCAGGGAAACAGTGGTCTCAGGATGGCAACCCAATTATACCAGGTCTGAATCACATAGAACTCCAGAGGCAAATCTAAATAGATTTTGTATTTTTATTAGGGAATAATCGGCACACACAAGCACACATACACCCATGCACACATAAGAGCTGTAGAAGCAAAGTTGGTAGCAGTGGAATAGATTTAAGGGCTTGCTAATGCTGATACGTTACCAATGTGGATCTTGATTCCAATCGATGGAAGTCTGGAATGGAGAAGACTCAATAGCTGCTGCAGCAAGGAGACTTAGCCAGTGTGTTGAGGAGGCTAGTCTGACTGCTTTATTGTAAACTAGACTGAAGGATGGCTGTTTTACTATCTATGTATATATATAAAACCCGAATTGTGTCCTAACAGGAGTAGGCGGGATATAAATAAAGTTTTATCATTATATTATTATTATATAACTCCCATGCCAGCCCAAACCAGTTTTCCATGTGCAAGCAGGTTTAGTGTTCACAGCAGGGTCATGCCCAAGTCATCCCCCCCCCCAGCTTCTCATTTTAATATTAAATTAAATTGATATAAAATTATGAAGGGGCAATCAGAAGCCAGGTCCCAGGGTAACAATTAGGTGTCAGCAAAATGGTCTGCAAGATTTGTGGAGTGGGGGTGGTTATATCCTGACATATTACAATGGCCATGACAAAAAAATTAAATTAAAATGATTTGTTGGGATTTTTTTTACCAGAATTGTTTTTATTTTTGTTTTATTATTTTTTTTTTTGTTTGTTTATAGGAGAATAAATGTAAGTGACTTATTATTGGAGAAAATTGTTTACAACTGACCAGATCACAATGTCACAGAATATCTACATGGTTCACCTAGTTGTGTGCGGATTCTTTGGTGAAGTGTATCTCTGAAGGGACTAAAAATGTCTGCTCCTGCTATATCAAGATCACACAACAACAACAACAATTTAGTTCACCTTTGAAAAAGTTTGACCTTGGTGTTACCTCTTAAAATGTTTTGTAAATGCTAGTTCTGTAGAAGTAGTACAACTTTTTGTTGTTTTTTTCCTCCCTCATTAAACAGCAGCATGAATGTGCATAGATCAGGAATAATTAACCAAAAAGTACATTTTTTAAGTAAAAGAATGTATTGAAGTATTTTAATCAAGAATTTACACTCTACATTCTTGATTAACATACTTCTAAAACTATTCTTAATCACAAAGGCATATAGCTCTAAAAATACCTTAGATTATGTTGTCTTCATAATTTCTTTTAAGAAAATAATTGCCAATTAAAAGTTACAATATTATCAGAAGATTAGACTAACAGTACTTAGGGCCTCAATAATGAAGAAAATCTAATTGTTGTGGTCTGATATTATTTTTCATCACTAATACAGTTAAGATCAGAGTTACCTTTTAACATGAGTTATTTTTATTATTATTATTATTATTGTACAAGTTCACAGTAGCCACATCTCTTTCCTCACTACTCTCACTGTACTAACATTGTAATTTTTTGTATGTCCACAAAGTACAATAGGACCTTATTCCCAAGTAATAGGAAGAGGCAGGCAAGTAGCAGCAGCAGTATTAAACTTATCTTATATTCTTTCTTGTCTTTCTTGACAGCTCCCATAGACACCCGGTTGTGGCTGCTTTTGCATTGCAGAAATAATGCAATTTGACACTGCTTTAAATGGCTCAGTGCTATGGAATTCTGGGATTTTTAATTTGTTGCGCCACCAGAGCTCTCTGATAGAGTAGGCTAAATACTGCACAAAACTACAAATCCCAGTATACCATAGCACTGAGCCATGGCAATTAAGCGGTATCAAACTGCATTATTTCTACAGTTTGTGTGAGCAGAACTGTAGACATTTTGTCTGATCCTACTCAGCCATTGCTACATTCTTAGCAATGGGAAAGAGTTGCTGCCTTGTGCTGAATCCGGTTAAGTGTTTCAATTAAAGTAAATTGACTGAATCAGTGGCATATATGTAAGTGCTTATTTGCTAAACTGCCACTGATTCAATGAGGGTTTTTTTTTCATTTCACTGGCAGCTGGATTTATGTCCCTGTTATGATTGGTTTCCCTTGGAGACATACAACAACAACAACAACTGCTGTTTATGGGGTTCTGATGGATATTAGGTTAGCCACTGTAGGAAACAAGATGTTGGACTAGGCTGGGCTGCGTTGTAAACCAACAGAACATGTATGTATGCATGTGTGTGTGTGTATGTGTGTGGTTTGTTTTTCCTATGCCATATAATGAGCTCTCAGAGCAGCTCACACAGCAAAACAGATAAAATAAAAAGAGAAATGATATAATAAAAACTGAAAAAGGCATTACATGCATTTATAGTGCGCTCTGATAAATATCTGCCCAGAACTGAGTCCCACCAACTACTGGGTGTATTATAAACCTATTAGGCTATATTCCTACTCCCTAAAAAATAACAGGGGCGGGTTATAGACTGCCGCTTTGAGGCGGTCTGCCGCCGCCGCCTCCGTTTGCTCCGTAAGGGAGCCATCGCAGCCACACCGCGCGGCTCTCTTGTGGAGCAAAAAAGAAGCTCCAAAATGGAGCTTCTCTCTGTGATGTCATTAGCACCGCGACACGTTCGGACGCACAGCGTCCGATACGTAAGGATGGCGCCGGCCGTGTGGAACGGCCGGCGCCATATTGTACGGACAGAGTCCGTATTAGAGCCAGGGGCGTCTAGAAGAGACGCCCCTTTTTTAAAATGGGACATCCTGCGGACGTCCCAAGTAGCCTCATTAATATCAGGGAAACTTTCTTCTGAGTGAAGTGTTTAAGAGCATGTGGTGGGCAGGGAAGCAACATTTTTCCAATATGTTGCGTTGTGCCATACAGTCCTTATCCAAAACTGAAATCCTCATGTAAAACAGGATTTCAGGTGTGGATCAGTTTTGGCTGTTTATGGTGATTTGTTGCCCTTTACTGCAGTATGCCCAGGGCCCATTTACATTACACAATTATAGTGTCTTTATTCCATTTACTGCTATGGGTCCATCCTATGGGATCCTGGGACTTGCAGTTCATGGAGGTATATTTAGAATATTCACCCACAGTGGTCAACAGACTACAAACCCTAGGATCCGATAAGATAGAAGCATGATAGTTGTGGTTGTTGTTGCTGCTATTATTGTTGTTGTTATTATTGTTATTATTATTATTATTTGTATTTATACCTCATTCTTCAGAAACACTCTCAGAGGGACTGAAAGTAGAATAACAGACATATTTTCTGAATGGGCCGGCCTACCTCAGAGTTTAACTGAGTTTAACTGTGAGAATAAAATATGTTAATCCCATATATGCTTTTTGGACTCCTTGGAGGAAGTATGGGATGGAAATGTCACAAGGAATACCATGCTTATTTAGGCCTCATTCCCACTTACAGATAAATCAGTGTGCGATCCTAATCTACGGATCAATTCGACATCAGATAGTGGTTCCCACTACATTTGCCCTGATCACATTTTCTGTCATTTTATTGCATCACAATAACCCACTTATGGTTCCCATTCACCAATGAATTGATTCAAAATGAATCGGTTCCAGCCAGCTGAAGGGGACATTTGAATCTATTCTGATCCACTTGTTGTTCACACTTGTGCTGAATCGGTTTATCCAAAAAGAAGCTGAAAAAATCAGCACCAAAAAGACGTGAGTTAAATGGGGCTGGAGCATGGCCTCCCTTTTGGAATTGCTTCAGCAATTTGGATTAGGTGGGAACCCGGGTCATTTGAACCAGTTCAAACTGATTCACAATCCGATTTAAAAGGTAGTGGGAACGAGACCTTAGAGAACATTTTAACTTGTTCCTGACAGGTTTAGTTTTCTTTTAGACATATAAAAATTGGTATTTTTTTTCTTCCCATGGAGTTGTCTTGGTTCTGAATTAGATAAAGTTTTAATTACACAGAGTAGTACCTAGGAAGCAGTGTACTACCCAGAGAAGCATTGCTACTCTTTCTTCCACTTTTCCTTTCTTTGTCAGCAGTAACAAAATATCCATTATTTATTAAATGTAATATCTAACTTCAGACACACTTTTCAAAGGTGCACAGGCCAAAAAAGAAAAGCAAAGCAAAACAAGGCAAAATAAATCCAAAAAGACATGCTGTGGAAACGAAGTCAGCAAATTCAGTACTGTGAATCATTTGCAAAGATGCAAGTACATGGATCACTTTTGCTTTGGAAGGAGTACGCTTTACAGCTACCTTAGGAAAAGGTAAATGTAAGGGAAGTTAAGCCCCACCCATTGCAAAGTTAGTATCTTTTCTATTTAATTTAGACTGTCTCTGACCACATAAAAGGAAAACGTAATTCTGACTCATTTCTCAAGACCAGAAAGAGAGAAAAGAAACTACACATCTAACACTACAGAGTACAATAACATCCAAAATCCACAAAACAGTGATATTTTATTGGCCAGAATGCACAGAGTACATTATACAAGCTTTCAAAGTTCAGCTAGCTTCTTCATCAGGCAAAGGTGTTAGTAAACAAATGGGAGAAAGAAAGAAAATGCAATACATTTTATCAAGATGTTGTTATAGTTATTCTCAGTTAAGATGGCACAGACAGATACCTATATAGGCAGAGCCCAATACTCCTCCTTGGCTCTGGAAGACAAAGGTCCAAAACACACTGCAGAAATAATCCAGTTTGGAGGCCATTTTAACTGTCCTGGCTCAATCCTAGGGAATTCTGAGAATCGTCATTTTGTGAGACATTCAGCCTTCTCTGTCAGAGAGCTATGATGCCACAATGAACTAAAACTCTCAGGACTTACTAGTACTGAGCCAAAGCAGATAAAGCAGTCTCAAACTGGGATATTTCTGCAAAGTGTTTTGGACCAAAGAGTAAATACCAGGAATTAAAATTTTAAGTCGCAATAAAAGACTTTGAGATTCAGATTTCCCTCCTGTATCGGCTACCAGGCCCCTCCTTTTGCAGAGAGCATTGAATTACTCAAGAAATCTCTGTGCTGCTGTATTGGAAAACTTTTAGATACTGTTTAGGTAAAACATGCCAAATGCACTCCTAATTTTTTTTTTAAAAAACTGTTTACCTTTATTGGAAGTAAAAAAAAAAAAACCCAAAAAGTTAAATCCCAGTTCTTTGTTCCCTCTTGTTTAGGATTTCCCTGTTGCAGCTAAAATATGGCATGCTCAGAACTAGAAAGCACATCCAGAGGTTGGTAGCTGTGCTGGCCATATAGCAAAGTACAATAACATTCAATAATATCTGCAGAGAGAGGCACAGCCTCGGTGACTCAATGCACTTGTTATCATATATGACATTAGTATAATCTGGTTGGATGCATCTCAGCTGTCAATTGCACCTTGGATTTGAATTTAGCAGATATCCTTCCTGTGCACTGTAGGCATTCGTATTATCAGTATTGGGTCTCTCCTATGTTACTTGATCCAGATAGCTTGACAATGTCTTTGCAGTGAAGACTGTATCATTAAAAAGTAGCAGGATGCGGTTTGTTTGTTTTTTTAAATATTAATTT
Organism: Sceloporus undulatus; assembly: GCF_019175285.1. Lineage (NCBI taxonomy): Eukaryota > Metazoa > Chordata > Lepidosauria > Squamata > Phrynosomatidae > Sceloporus > Sceloporus undulatus. The sequence goes on from NC_056523.1 coordinate 237,394,767, forward strand.
ACATATCCTGAATAACACAAACTCATTTTTAAAATGGACTTGGGGATAACTCTTCTTTCAATAAAGAAAAAAAACCATATCTGTTAATTGTATGCCACACTAAACCAATTCCCTGTTATAGACTTATTACGTTATTAGTTTACAAGATTGCTTATTTTCAACTAAGAAGTCACTGCAATGACAGATTTTTTTTTGTCTGAATATTAAGAACAGGAGAACAATACGTCCAGCTGCTTTAGCAATATGACATATTTTAAATCACAGTATTAACTTTCCTAGCTTCTAAAAAAAGAAGAAATAATAAAAATAAGTCATCGCTGTCAAAAACCCAAACTAGCATACAGTGTTTAGGTATATAGTGGATAGACTGAAAACTCAGCTTGTTTGGGAAATCATGCATTTACATCCTTGCCCTTTTCATTCAGAGCACTGAACAGAATTATACTGTATTGGATTTCTGATAAGTGCTGAGATATCCTTTAAAGGCAGCATCTCCAGCACTAAATACATTTACATGCATGTGAATTCAGGTCTTCATTAGAGCCAGGGCATCCATTATAGAGTTGTTGTGACTTTTTAAAAAATCCCACAAGCCTTCAATAGCAACCTGACTCCCAGAATTGAAGCAGATGAAACTTTCACTATCTTCTTTCAAGGCCCCCCCCCCCCTGCTTTAATGGTCATGCCCATGCTGGTTTACCTTGTCCCATGTGAAAGACAGGAGTTCCTTACATTTTTTTAGCACTGGGCAGATTTTACATTAAATTTGAGGTAAAACCTTTTATGTGTGATGGATACATGCATGTAGAAAAAGATCCAACTGAACCCAAATACATATTCAAGAGTACAGCCACTAAAGTCAGTGGGACTTCAGTTAGTTGATTTTAAAGGATCTAGGACACTAATTCTGAACCCAAGCCATTGTTTCTTTTTAAAACTCTGAAGTCAAAATTTTTCCAAGATTTTTAAAGAGAAGCATCTAATTTTCAAGAAATTCTCTTCATTTCATATATAACAGAGTAAGGTTCAAACTGCAGAAATAATCCAGTTTGAGACTGCTTTAACTGTCCTGGCTCAGTGCTAGGGAATCCTGGGAACTGTAGATCCGAATCCCCCTTCCCTCTCGAATCTGCTTGGAAACAAGTACTCGCTATCTTTTGCCTTGATCGGGGTAATTTACCCCTCCGAAATTCACATTTGCAGTACCGGTTTAAAATGAAGGCTCCTTTTGCTGTCAATCAAATTCGCTTCCGCTTTCGTCAAAGGTGACATTTCCTACAGCCATTGGCCAACGGAAGGGATGCTTTCCCCCTCCTTTAAAAAAAAAAAACAACTGATGGCAGCGTGTGCCTATTCTGTCAAATTTAAAAACCTCCAGGGGTGTGTGTGTGTGTGTGTGTTGTGTATTTGGGTCATTACAGATTATGGCACCCTAAAACTGGGGTTTTCTTGGCAAGATTGGTTCTGAGGAGATTTGCCATTGCCTTTCCCCTGAGGCTGAGAGAGTGTGACTCCCCCAAAGTCATGGGTTTCTGCAGCCTTCCAGTCTCCCCTTCACTTCCAGCCCAGTGATACAGCCCTTGCCTCCCCCCTCATGCCATGCCATTCTGTTCCCGTCACAATAATATTAATAATAATTCCTTACCCCAGAATGTCATCTCTGCATACTCTTGCTTTGCTTTCCCTCCTTGCAACCCCAGAATGCACACACATACATATGTAGCCAAAGCATTCACATATTGTATCAATTTGCCAAATTGAAAGGGAAACATTTGGCTTGTTCCGTTCTCTGCCCTCCTCTGACCTAATCCCTCCCCTGAACTTGACCCAACCATGACCAAGGCGAAGTTCATATTTGCCGGAGCCAGTTTTTCTGAAAAGATACAGCTTAAAGTCCCCTTTCAAAAGACCTGCACCAAGGGACATTTGCCCCTGAATGGGTGTAGAAGCCTCGATTTCGCTTGTGGAAGAATCGGGGCCAATATGAACTTCCCGTGGTTAATCCAGTTTCTGAAGCGGGGTAAAAGGTAGTCTGAATGGCCCCGTAGTTTATTGTGGCACCAGAGGTCTCTAACAAAGAAGGCTAAATGTCTTGCAAAACTACAATTCCCATCATTCCCCAGCATTGAGCCAAGTGGTCTCAAAGTGGATTAACCCAGCAGTATGTTTTGGACCTAAGTTTCCTTTGCATTTATATTGAGGTACACTATTCATAAATTGTAATTTGAAAAACATTTTATCTACAATTGAATGTATATTTATAAGCTGTATGTGTGTTTGACAAACAAAGAAACAGTTCATAAGAACAATATAATTAAATCTCAGAAAATGTTTGTTACAAGGAATGTATTACTTTCAAAGGCAATAAGGGCATGATGATATTCCTTTTGGAAAGTAATGCAATGAATGATAAAATCACTTGTGCATGTGATAGAGTTCCTTATTTTCCTCTATTTGTTTTTTCCCTTTTTTTAGTTTTTCCATGGTTTTGTCCCAAAGAATGAAAATTTAATGAGTAAAAAGAAAAATGTAACAGTAATGATTCCTTTGAAAAAGTAAATTTTCAATGCATGGATATACATAACTCATCTCAGATTACTTCACAAGTTGTGCGAAACAATACTGCACTTGTAAGAGCTGTGCATGTTGTCTGGACCTATTAGTTTCTCTCTGATACATATTCATGCATTTCAAAAACACACATATACACATACATATGGAAAGTATAATATATCCATGATCTATGAGAACATATTTAATACAGGATCTTCTGCCAATTCATTTGCGTGATCAATATTTATTATAACCATGGTGGAATGATAAAGCAAAAAGTATATACCGCTGTATGAACAACATATTACAGAAACTGTAATACACCAGGCAGAAAACAAGTAAATAAACCAACTCGTTGGACCAAGTTTGCATAACACCTTTTGTCTCTCAAGTAGTTTGATAAATTGTGGCCACATATATTCAAGTAGTGTTTTAAACCAAATTACTCCAGCATAAAGCCCAAAGCTTTCCAATGCCACTGAATTTGTGGTGCAGGCCAGTCTGCATACATTTACTCAGAAGTAAATCTAAGGTGTGAAGCTCCAGATGCTACTGGACTACAATTATGGCTATTTGTCACCATTGGTTACACCTGATAAGGCTGCTGATTATCACAGTCCAGCACTATCTGGAAGACCAAGTGAATCTAACCTTTGCTCTATCGATACCTAAACTTATAAGTTACAGTGAGACTTAGTTAAAAGTTAGGAAGCATACTTGGGACTGTGTGTTTTCACTTTCTTAATAGTAAACCCTGCTGTTCTGATTAATTTTGATTTTCATGATTCTATCCTATGGATTCCTGGGATTGGCAAATACAGTTCTTAGCCATAGAGCTCTAGTGCCTCACCGTTACAAAGCCCAGGATTCCATAAGTGGAACCATGGATGTTAAAGTGGAATAAATAATTCTGTGGTATGAATGGGCCACATGTCCACACATTCTGTTATTTTGGGTGTGTTTTTAGTGAGTTCTTACATCTGCACTGGGGCTTTTCCAAATGCTTTTTTTATTATTACGTGGAGGGGGGGGGAGGAGCAGGGTTTAAAGGTCATTTTTTTCCTTTCTGTTTTTTTAGTTATTGATATATTGTGCAAAAACTGCCATTTCACTGATGCACTATAGTACAATAACACAGTTTAAAAAAACATTTTAAAACATTTTTTAAAAAGAGAGAGAGAGAGAGAGAAGAGAAAGGAACATATTGTTCTGATATGTTTGGGAATTAAAAAGAAACCCACTTGAGGGCAGGAATGAAAGGCTGCAGCTGGTGCTGAGAATTGCTAGAAAACACTCCAGGACAACTGAAACATTGTTTGGATGCTTTAAAATCACCCCTGAGAACTACATTTACAAGTACAGAAATTTCCTGCCATTTTTGCCCTTGAACAGCATTGGATTAAGTCTCAGTGGTGCATGTTAACCTCAATGAAAAAAATTAACAGCATTCAACATTATATGTGTGTACATGTGCCTGTTGACTTATGGCAACCCCATTCATTTCATAGGGTTTTCTTGGTTAAGGAAAGTTCAAGGATGGTTTTGCTAGTTCCTTTCCCTGAAATATAGGTGTGGGACAGACCGCCCAAAAAGAGTGGCTTGCCGGTGGCCTAATTCCCTCTGGAGAGAAAAGAACCCAGAAAAAAAGGGGTACTTTTAGTGCCGCAGGGTGGATGTAATGGGTACACCAATGGCGCACTTGTTATGTAAACGATGCAGTGACGTGCAGACACTGCACATTGCTTACATCACAATGGCGATGCCCATATGGACGGGACGCCACCATTATAGTGCAGATGTGTCGTGCTAGGTTTAGGGACCATGTGGTTTAGGAACCCTAAAATCGGCGCCAACACAGTGCATTTGGGCTGTCTGTTTCAGCCCATAGCCTGGTACTTGTTGGCTGTTTCCCATCCAAGAACTAACTGTAGCCGAACCTGCTTAGTGTTCAAGATCAGAGGGGATGTGGTGGCTTTAGGGTATTTAGATTAGTCAATATTATACATAGCCTTCTGTATAAATGGATTCTACATGCATGGCTTGAAAATATTTTTTTAATATATATCTTCCAAAAAGCTAACCTTGATTTTCTCATCTTGTATAAGGGACACCATTTCACTGCTGCTGTTGTGTGCCTTCAAGTCATTTTCTGACTTACTGAGAACCTAAGGCAATGCTATCATGGGTTTCCTTGGCAAGATTTATTCAGATGGAGGTTTGCCATTACCAGACCCAGCGGGTTTCATAGCTGAACGGGGAATCAAGCCCTGGTCCATCGCTTAAACCATTATGCCACAATGGCTCTCACAATCTTACTGTCCCATTGTATATAATGGGCCTTGAGGTTCCATGGATTTTTGTATCCAATGTGCCCTGGAACCAAACCCCAGTGGATACCAAGGGCCTGTTGTAGACCAGTTTGAGCTTCAACTTGTGCAGGCTGAAGTGTTCCAACTACCCTTGTTTGGGGGTTTTCAACATGTGGTAGTAAGTTATAGGCAAAAGAACAAGAACCAAAGTAAGCCCTCTTGCAACACCAGTTGTTCACATCAGACACTGCAGTGTTCAGTGGGATATCTTTGCAAATGGGTCTTCTTCTTGTCTTGGGCAGAGTGCTTGCTATCAGCTTCGGCTGATACGCCAGCTGTGACCTTTCCTGGAAGTCAGAGACCTTGAAACTCTGGTGCAAGTGTTGGTAACCTCTCATCTGGATTTTTGTAATGCACTCTGCATGGGGCTACCCTTGTGCTTAGTTCGGAAACTTCAATTAGTACCGAACATAGCAGCCAGGTTGGTCTCAGGTAAAAGTAGGAGAGATCATATTACACTGATCTTAAGATTGCTCCACTGGCTGCCCATTATTCTTCAGGCACTGTACAAGACTGGTTATTGCCTTTAAAGCCCTAAATGGCTTGGGTCCAACCTATCTTTGGGACCGCCTCCTTCTGCACAATCTACCTTGCACACTCAAGTCCTCTCGGAGGAAACTGATGCAACCCATAAAAACCAGATTGTCTGCAACTGCCCAGAGGACCTTATAAGCAACTGCTCCCAGATTATGGAATTGTCTGTGGGATGAGATCCGTCACATTACCACCTTAGACAGCTTCAAAAAAGCTGTTAAGACGGATCTCTTCCGGCAGGCCTTTGCCGAATAGATAACCAGCCACCAAGTAAGTTGAACCTGTTATTCTGATTTCTGCTTACAGCCATTGTTGATTTGTTTATTATTTTAAAGTATGTTTTAATCTGTAAACTGTTTAATTGTATTTTTGGGGGGGTTATTAGGATATGGGATTATATATTTTATCAAGTAAGCCGCCCTGGTTGTGATGTACAGAGAGCTGGGATATAAATATTATTATTAGTGAGAAGAAAAGAAGAGGGATCAGGCTCTCAGCATTTTACTACCTCATTGTATATAATAGGACTTGAGCAGCCATGTATTTTGGCATCCACAGTGTATCCTGGATCCAAACCCACATCAGATTAGAGCTTCAGCTTGTGTACCCCTAGTGCTTTCCAACCACCTCTCCCCTGCCCCATGAAAAAGGAGACATTTGGCCTTTCAACATGTGGTAGTAAGTTATAGACCAAGCAACTAGAACCAAAGATCATGTGAGCAACTGCAATTGCTCACATGATCCCCCTCAATCATGAAACCCAGTGGGTGACCTTGGGCAAAAGTCACACACTCTCAGCCTCAGGGAAAGGCAAGGGCAAAAACTTCCTCTGAATCAGGTCCCCCCTCTCTCAGACATTACAATGTTCAGCAGGAGACATCTCTGCAAATGGGTGTCCTTCTTGTCATGAGTCAACAGTGAGCATGACCCTTAATATGAGTCAACAGTGTGATGTGGCAGCTAAAAAAGCCAATGCGATTGTAGTCTGCATCAATAGAAGTACAGTGTCTAGATCAAGGAAAGTAATAGTGCCACTCTATTCTGCTTTAGTCAGAGCCCACCTGGAATACGGTGCCCAGTTCTGGGCACCACAATTCAAAAAGGATGTTGAGAAACTGGAGTGTGTCCAAAGGAGGGCGACTAAAATGGTGAAGGGCCTGAAAACTATGCCCTATCAGGAACGCCTTAGGGAGCTGGGAATGTTTAGTCTGGAGAAGAGAAGGTTAAGAGGTGATATGATAGCCCTGTTTAAATACTTGAAGGGATGTCATATTGAGGAGGGAGCAAGCTTGTTTTCTGCTGCTCCAGAGAATAGGATCCAGAACAATGGATGCAAGCTACAGGAAAAGAGATTCCACCTCAACATTAGGGGGAACCTCCTGACAGTAAGGGCTGTTTGACAGTGGAACACACTCCCTCAGAGTGTAGTGGAGTCTCCTTCCTTAGAAGTCTTTAAGCAGAGGCTGGATGGCCATCTGTCAGGGATGCTTTGATGGAGGGTTGCTGCATGGCAGAATGGGGTTGGACTGGATGGCCCTTGGGGTCTCTTTCAACTCTGTGATTCTTGTCTTGCTGCAAAGTGAGCTCTGTGACTCTGGGCCCAACCGTGTGAGGGCAACAGCTTAGGATGAGATCCTCATAACCCTCTAGAACAGTGGTCCTCAACCTTTGGGCCTCTAGATTTTTTGAAACTTCAGCTCCCAGAATTCTTGAACATGAGCACACTGACTGGGGCTTCTGGGAATTGAAGTCCTAAACATCTGGAGGAGGGAACCTCTGTTCCAAAGAGATGGGGCAAGGAGAGAGAGGGCGAGAGAGAGCTCAGGCATTGATCTCTGCCATTCTTAAAAAACTCGAAATGCATCTTCTTCATAGCACTAAGAATTTGTCGGAATAGGGCCGAGGAGGAGAGCTAGAGAGAAGGCGGTTGGGGCTGGCAGAATGAAATCTTTATTTAAAACACACACATACAATATAAGTCTCCTCAGGGGAGGAAAGCACAGGCTCTCCTCTTCAGAGCCAGGCTTCTGCTCTGAGGAGTCCTCAGAGAGCCAGACTCCGACGCTGGAGACCAGGGTTCGAGTCCTACCACTGGGTGACCCTGGGCAAGAAGTCACACTCTCTCAGCCTCAGGGGAAGGCAAGGGCAAACCTCCTCTGAACCAACTTTGCCAAGAAAACCCTAGCATAGGCTCCCTGCCTGAGGGTCGCCATAAGTCTGGAACGCCTTGAAGCCACACAAATACCAGGAATAAGCTGGGCTTCTTCCCCTTATCACACTTATCATGGGGTTGCAGTGGTTTCCTTATGTGTTCACGCGTGGCAAGGTGGCGCCACGTCCTCCTTTTCCAGGACTTGTCCTACATTTGAACCTTCTGTCCAGGAGGAATTTGAAAATGTCCTCCCCCTTTTTTCTTTGTGAGCACGACTAAGAAGCACAAACGTTTCCATTCCTAGGAGTCTTTTTAAAGCGTGACTAATAGGTCCAAAACGCACTGCAGAAATAATCCAGTTTCAGACCGCTTTAACTGCCCTGGCTCAATGCTCGGGAATTCTGGGAACTGTAGTTTTGCGACATGTTTTAGGCCTCTATGTCAGACAGCTCTACTGCCACAATAAACTACAGTTCCCAAGATTTCCCTCTCACTTTGAAGCGGTCTCAAAGCGGACTGTTTCTGCAGTGCGTTTTGGACCTAAGAAGCATTTCTAGTAGGAGTCTTTCGAGCTTTTATTTGGGCCCTGTTCTCCATTTTTCCCCCGGAACGTCCTCCATTTTGCGGCGAGGGCACCTGGTCCTTGTGCTCTGTGTGTCTCTGGCGTTGGATTAGGGCTGGAAGACCTGGGTTCAAATCCTGGTTCGGCCATGAGAGAAGATCTTTTGTGTCATGTCTTTTGAATAAGCCTGAGGGGCGGCAGGGAACCGTCGAATTAACCATTTGTAAGCCGCTCTGTAAGCAGGGTATAAATAATGATAATAATAATAATAATAATAATGAGAACCCATGGGGCGACCTTGCCACAATAAACTACACTTCCCATGATTCCCTAGCACTGGGCCAGGGGAGTTAAAGCGGTTTCAAACTGGATTATTTCTTCAGTGTGTTTTGGACCATGAGGAATCAGCCCTTTTCTTTCTTGAAAGTGCCAGTCCTCCCAGGCGTCCTCCTTTTCCAGGCCATATCCTCCATTTCTGCCCAAGAGGGATGCCCAAAGCAGGACAAAGAAGCATGGATTTCCATTCCTATGAGTGTTTCCTTTTAAAGCTTGTCCTCCATTTTGGGATGCCTCGTCCTCTTTGAGTCTATCCTGCTGCCCTGCTTGGCTTGGCTTTCCCTTCTCACCCAGAGGGACCAGGGGGGCTTAATAACCCCAAAGGAGGACAGGGCACCACAAAATGTAGGACATTCCCACAAAGCAGAGGACAAGGCCAAAGAAAAGCTCTAAACCACATGCCTGCTTCTTGGTCCCGCTCGGAATGGAGGACGTTGCATGAAAAAGGGAGGACAAAGATAAGCCCCAAACACTCTTCATAAAGATAAATTCATGCTTCTTAGTCCTGCTCGGAATAGAGGCTGTGGAATGAGCCAAAGAAAACACTCCTTTGTTTCATGCTGCTTGGTCCTACTCAGAATGGAGGACGCTGGAGAAAAATTGGAGGACCTGACTGCAGGCAAACTCAAAACCTTCCAAGCTGGATAAACTCATGCTTCTTAGTCCTGCTCAGAATGGAGGACTTTTGAACGCAACAACGGAGGAGCTGACCAAAGGGAAAGCTCAGAGCACACAAATATGAAACCATGCTGCTTAGCCCTCTAGAAAAAAAGAGGACGTGACCAAAACAAAACAAAGCCCGCCATATCTATATCTAAATCTCTAGATAGATAGATAGATAACATTGATGCTTCTCAGTAGTGATGCCCAATAGGGAGGGGCTCCTCCTGCGGGGCAGGAGGCAGAAACGTAGGACATGTAGGACCCACACCCGGCGGCCCTGTTCCTATCTCCCCCAGGGCTGTATTTTTTAGCCCCTCCGCCTCCAGGCCCCCTTTTCGCCAGCAGCAGCCCCCCAGTGGCGCCTTCAGGAACTGCAGGTGAGGAGCGCTGCCTCTGCTGCTGCTGCTGCTGCTGCTGCCTGTTTCCTTCAGTAGGAGAAGAAGAAGAAGGGAAGGGACCAGAGGAGAAGGAGAAGAAGCCCGGAGAGGAGACAGCCAGAGGGGCAGGCTATTGGGGCAAGGCACAGGAGGCGACAATCCTCTTCCTCCTTCTCCTCCTTGCTTCTCTTTCCATTGCACCTCACCCGCAGTTGGAGCGTATACATGGGTGGATGCCTCTCTCTCGCGCGCGCTGTGTGTGGGTTTAGTATTATTATTATCATCATCATCACCATCATGATGATCATTATCATCATTCTCCTACTTCGCCTTTCCCTCACTCATCGGTGGGTGGGTGCACCTCCTTCAAACTGGGAAGAGGGTGGGTGCCCTCTCTTTTCCTCCCCACCCCATTTTTTTCTTTTAAGAACACCCTGTCTTTAAAAGAAGAAAAAAAATAGGGGGGGGAGGAAGAAGAGAGGGTACCCACCCTCTTCCCAGTTGAAGGAGGTGCAACCACCCATCTCCCAATTGTAAGAAACACCCCTCTTTCTTCCCCTCCTTCCCTTCCTTCCCTCTCTCTCCCATTATCATCATCATCATCATCACCCCCCCCCTTCCAAAAAAAGAAAAGAGAGAGACCTCCTTGGATGCCTGTGTGACCCATGTGCTTTGCCTCTCTTGTTTTTTTGCAGTGGCCTTTTGTGGACTAGGTGCACTCCTTCTTCCTCCTCTTCTTCTTGTTCTTCTTGTTCAGCATCCTCCTCCTCCTCCTCTTTTGAATGGTGACCGGCAGGAGCGGAAAAAGCAGACTCCTTCAAAGATTCCCGGAGAGGTCCGAGCTGGCTGCAGGAGTAAGTCAATATCCTGGGTGTCCTCCTTTCGCTTCTTGTCTGGGTGCCTCAGCTTTGCTGCTTCTTTTATCAGTCAGCTTTGCTGCTCCCCTGGTTCTTGATCCATCCTCTGCCAAAGAAAGATCCAGCGTCTCAGTGCCACTGACTGTTGGGCTTAACTTGAAGGGTGTCTTGAATGGGAAGGGATGGGGAGAGAAAGCCACCCCAGGTTTACTTTTCTCCTTGGCACCTTTTGAAACATTGGATGTTGGCACTGAGTTGCGGAGAGTGTTGTTGTTGTTGCTGGTGATTTTACCTTCAGCGTTGGGGGTGTTAGGAGCCTGCTTTCACCTCTCCCTACAGAAAGCTGCTCCTCAGAAGACAGTTGCGCTCTTGTGTGTGATAACCATTAGCAAATTTGCTTGCTTTTCTGGGATGCCGACACTTTAACCGTTTTCGGGATGGAAGCACATCGGTCCCTGTCCCTAGAGGATTTTTTTGAGTGGAAAAGGTAAACACTAGGTGTCAGTTCACTCTTTCGAACTAAGGCAGGGAAGAAGGGATGAGATTGAGAAATGTCCCTGCTTGGCTTGGGTTGCTTGTGTTTGAGTACTCCCCAATCTCCTTGCCTTCAGGGTTAGGTTTCCATATTTTCTGTGCAAGGGTCTACCTAGGGCAAAACAGGAGCCCTGGCTGTGGATGCGAGTGTGAAAGAGAAAGAGCCCATGCTCCTGCATTGTGTGGGAGAATTGTGTTTGGGAAAGGCTAAGAGGAGCACTGTGCACTAGATTAGTTGACAGCAAGATGAGTTGAAGCAAAGGGTATATATGGCCACCCTGGAGTCTCTGAAAGGGTCGTTGGACCCAAAAGTTTTGAGAGCGTTCTTCCTCTTGGGACAGGCATGCAGACTGTCACTGATTCTTTATTTTGATCAGCACAGAAGAAAGGAAGGATGAACTGGTTCCTAAAGAGGTCAGATTAATGAGCAATGGGCAAAGTCCAGCAAAACATGGCGACAATGATAATAAGTCAATGTTTTCAAAAAGCTAACAAAACTGCCGGGTCAGTAGAAATAAATGAATCAATTTGCACTAAATATTTTTAAGCCAAATCTGTAACATCTCTGTGTCATTCCTTGTGGCTATATCAGTCTTAGTTTTAATAATATTCTTTTGTATTTCTAAGACCAAAAATTGGAATACACTGTGAAACTTGAGACGTACAAAGTCACAAATTAAACCATAGTGTCCCTCCCTCTGGGAGCTGAACTGATTTGCCATAGGATTTAAATGCTAGCAATACTGTAATTATTTAGTTTGAGTAATGCTTTCATTGCTCTGATCCTTCCAAGCACTTCAGGAGTCAGCATCCAATAAGTTACAGGACCTATATTTGAAGATGCATTGTTTCCTTAAAGTGCCAAGTGTAAATGTGTCTATGTGCTTTCATTTATTGTAAAAGTTTTCTCTGAAAGTACGTCTCACAATGGCACTGAGATATGGAAGTTTATTTCTTGCCAAATTAGCTTTCTGCTGGCTCTTTCAATCAGATTTGTATACATTGTGGTACGGCCAACGAAAAAAACTGGCTTGAGGTACTAATATCATGAAGCACTGCTTGACATATACAAAAAAGTCACAATTGCTTACAGTTGCCATTAAAAAAATGATGGGAAGAGTGGGAGGATACAGGCTGCAAGTTCTAGGGAGTATGAAGCGATGTTGACATTATAGTGGCTGAGTCGGAATGGTCTCTAAATAGCGGGCATGTGAGGCAGAGCAAAGGTTGTTTAATGATGTTTGAAATGTAGCAGAGTGAATATTCCAACAGCCAAGTATCTTTCTAGTCTGTGTTGAGAACTGCATCTGGCTGTCAGTGGTTCCCAGGTAGATAGCAAATGGAACCTGCATGACCAGGTGAGTTGCTTCTCAGTTTTACACACAATATCATTTGATATTTGGCAGTATTATTTAGCATTTAGCATTGTTCTTTGAGAGTAAGGATGCATTAAGACTATTCCGAAATCCTTGCTGGAGATTTCTTGTGTGCTTTTTGAAGGAATAGACACCTGGTGGAAATTGCCGTATCCCTGCCTTCGAAAACAGTGTTGTCACTGTGGAAATGAGTCGATAGAATTTCCCTGAAATGTATGCTTGGATTAATTGTGTTTGTTATCATGCAATATGTTTTGATCATTCAGTGTAATATAAAACACAGGTGGATGAGAAACTGCCATGGTTTAAGGTATAAGAAATAGAGGATTTGGGGGATGTAGGGGGGCAGCTTTTCCCTATTGTGTTTCAGAGATACTTGCTTTTTTTCTTTCTTTTTTTTAAGCAAATAGGATAAAGTTGCTGGTGTCAGCAGTAATGCATTTCATTATGCAATTGTTCTTGATATTCAGATCAGATAATGGCCTGATGAAATACATAAGCAGTCTGCAGGGAATGAATGATTAATTTCTCCAATGTGTGCTTACTATAGGACTTCTGACTAATAAAGTACTGTCTACCAGTTCTTGCTTACAGTTGCAGTTAGCAGGGAAAAATGTATTCTGTATTTACTGTTGTGTAGCACTCAAGCATTGTTATACATAAAAGGTATTCCCAAACTCAGTAATTTTTTTCCTCAAGTCATTGAAAAGGATGGGATCCACCAGCTCATGTGGATAACCTCTAGTGCTCCGAATAAGCAAACAGATGTTCAGTTGTGGAAAAGGCATATCATGCACAGTATTAACCACAGAATGCCCTGCAAGGTTAGATGTAAATATTAGCTACTTGCATTCTTGCTCTAGAGGTACAAACAAAATGCATTGTCCAAACTGCACTACTAACTAGTCAAGGAAAGGGTGATTTAAGTTTTAGGAAGTTTCTTGAACTGCTTAATAATATAAGGCCTGGGTGAGTTCACTTACATTGATCTCCCCTCCCAATTCCCCCATGTAACATTGTTAGCGTAAGAAAGTTGGAAAAGTGCTTGAGGGGAAAAGAATGACCTTCAAAAAGTTGTAGAGAAATGCAAGACTGAAGGCTTTCTAAATCATTTTACATGTCTTTGCTTGCTTATTTAATAATAAATGAAGGAACTTTGTGTTGTTTTTTTAAGTTTCTTTTACCAGCCTTTGGCCTGATTTGTTTTGTTTTTGTTTTTGGAATAGTTTACCTGACAAAACCTTCACTGAAGTTAACAAATACCTTTGCAGTTGTAAGAAAACTTGAGAGAACAAAAACAAAGCACTTGCGTTGGTAGGACTCAAAAGGTTTCTAGGTTTGTAACATGCCTTGCTGGGATTTAACTTTTTCAGCAGAAATCAGTTATCAGTTATTCACAAGGAGTAATTTACATAAAGAGAGCCTGGTATATTGGTTTGAGTGTTGGATTTCAAGTGGAGACCAGGGTTCAAATTCCCACTTTGCCATGAAAACTGACTGGGGGGACCATGGATAAGCCACACTCTCTCAGGCCTGTTACAGACAGCCAAAATAAAGCTGCTTCGAGTCACAGTGGAGGTATGGTGTTTCAATGATGCATGCGTCCTAAGAGTCCATAAGCCACACCAAAGCCACACCAGTTTGGAGCGTGGCTTTGGTGCGACTTCTGGACTCTTAGGACGCATGCATCATTGAAACACCATACCTCCACTGTGACTCGAAGCAGCTTTATTTTGGCTGTCTGTAACAGGCCTCAGTCTCAGAAGAGGGCAGTGTCAAACCCCTTCTGAACAAGTCTTGCCAAGAAAAGTCTGTGGTGGGTTCACCTTAGGGTCACCATAAGTCTGAAATGAATTCAAGGCACACAATAACAGCAGTAACACCTACAGGAAAATTTACACAGTTGAGAAAAAAATAGAGGCAAAAAGGAAAGTCTTGCTGACAACTAATACTGTATCTTGATCATACATGTTAAGTAAGTGTATATCAAGGATTGTGGCTAATAATAAGAACCAGATGTCTGCACCTGAATGTATTTACTATGATGCTTCAGTTCAGAGAGATTTGATTCCAAGCAAATGTGCATAACTTTGTAGCCCTGACATACGAGTTAGATTTCCTGTCCTTAAATATTCTATAATAAATACCCTGAAAAATTAATAGCATACTTATTAAGTTATTACATAGTGGATGCATACACACTGCATTAATAAAGTTCAGTGCTAATCATTTTAATCTTATTGCCCAGGCTAAAAGTGCAATCCTACATATGTTTGCTTAGAAGTCCCATAGAATTTAGTAGGAGTTACTTCTGGGTAGATTTATACTTGTATAAAACTGCAGTGTTATATTCCTGTTTACAAATTGTTGTCTTATACATAAAACAGACAAGTAAAACATTAGCAACACCACTTAATCTGTTTGGGTCTGCCTGACTAAAACTGGACTGTTGTTGTTATTATTATAGAAGTAATTTGTTTATCACATTACACTCCATTTTTCAATCAGGTGGGGAAATACCCAGTGGTGATAACCTCTGTATATCAAGAATAGTGTAGAATTAATAACAGTGTTCACTTAGTACCGGTAAAGCTCTGTTAAAGTTGATGTGTTCCCAGGTATTACCTCTGTAACAAAAAATGTAGTGGTAGAGACAGAAATAACATGGAAACAATATAATTGGTTCCTACAATACAGAAAGGAAGAGCAGTTCAACAATGTTCATCAAACCTTTTACCCCACATGTGACAATTTTCACATGTGAAATGAGGCAGCCAGGTCAAGAAAGCCTTGCTTAGGTAAAAAGTAAACATTTTGATCTTTCTAGAGTCCACTTGAGAATTCTTCCAAAAGGCATCTTTTTAAAAATTTCATTGGCCCTCCCACTTTTCTTATGATTTCAATACTGAGGGCCAAATGTACAGAAACCTGTGTGTGGGTGTGCTTATTTTAACATGCTGGGGTAGCTGGGGAGGCAAGTGTCTTTGCTTCCCCCTTTTCTCTCTGTTTTGCTATTCATGCGTACTCAGTAAGAGTTGCAGGAGGCAGCTGCTGTTTAACTTTTCCTGTTGCAGGGAGGCACACACAGCTACAGTAGACTCAACCTAGAGTAGAATCCAGTTCTTTTACAGCTATACCTTTATTATTACAGTCAGCCCTTCTTATACATGGATTTTTTATACATGGATTCAAGCATACACGGTTTGAAAATGTTCCAAAAATGTATAAATTTACCTTGATTTCCCCTTTTTTTATAAGGGACACCATTGTGGTATGTCATTATACTTAATGGGACTTGAGCATACACGGATTTTGTTATACACAGGGGATCTTGGAACCAAACCCCAGCGTATAACAAGGGTCCACTGTACACTGTTTACTGAAGAAATACTGTGGCAACCGGACACTAAAAGTCCATGTTTCTCAAACATTGTTTCATCTTCCTCTCAATGCTAATAATGTTAAAAATCTCCAGGTAAAATGAGGATGAGGAGGAAAATGGGGGTTAGGTGAGCCTAGAGTTACTGTTAATAGAAGTATGCCTGCATATCTTTTTTCTGGTGCAAAGCATTGTTGGGGATATTAGCTGGGTGAGAAACAACCTTTCACTAGGATTTTGTGTAGTCTGAGCATGGGTTTGATATATAAGGGCAATATTGCTCAGTAGTTCTAAATGCCATAGATAAAAAATAGAGAATACCTGGAATATGGTATATGATCATCATATAGCCTTTTAGATGCTGCTGGACTGTAAGGCATGGCAGCCTTAGCTGGGAAAACCAATGGTGGGGAGTGCTGGGATTTGCAGTCCCACAACATCTGGAGGAATGTATGATTCCCATCCTTGCTCTAATTTATTTATTTCATTCTAACGGTTCTAATGACAAGCTGTTGACAGAAATGTCAACAAGGTTTTTTAAAAATATTACTCTATATATTTGAGTTCTATACTAAATGATGTCACCAGCTAGACCACTGAACATGCTTTTTAGGCCTACGAATAGGTGATTTAAAAAACCATAATGCAATTCAGGAGATATAGCCATCCCCAAGTAATACATTGAGACATAGCTCAGTGGAATACTGCACCTTTCTATTTCTTGTAACTTGAAGTTTGGAAAAATTCTGTTCCATCCGTTGGGTGATACAACATAGAAAATATAAATTTGGACACATTCTACTATTCTTTCCCTTTCCTTGGATAAATGAATGAAAAGAGGATTGATACTAACTGTATCTACTCGAATTCAATATTTCAGGTAGGCTGGCTGTCTACTGGCCTGACTATTCAAAAGTAAGACCTCTTCAAATTGATCCATTGAGGTTAAGTGTTTGCAGTGTTTGCATGTTTGGGGAGTCCTTATATACTTGGGATAAATTCCCTCTTCCCACAGTGGTGCTTATTTCTCAATACATATGTATGATTTGTAGATGTATATGTATAATATGTATAAATATATAAAGATATGTATACATAGTTTTGTGTGTCTTTCTAACTATGTTCTAGTATAATAACATACTGAGGAAAAAACAACCAAAAGTGTAAATCTTGAGGAAATATAATCAGTGGGGTGTGTGTGGTTTCCCCCCTCCATTTAGGTCTTTAAAACGACATCTGAGAAGCAGTTGATCAAGTCTGCTTCAGGACATTAATGGCCACATGTATCTGAGCTTATATCATTTCACTGAAAGACAAAATAATAACTTTCACCCATTTATTTAAAAAAATATTATTATATATACATAACAAATTATAAAAAGCCACTTCAAAATACATAAGAAAATAAACAATAGGATTATCTTTGATAATTCATGCCCTCTTCCTATCACATCCCATACACTTTCACCCTTTTAAAACAGTCCAGGATCAAATAATTATCACATTGTTGTAGAAAATAAATAAATTTGTGCTAAGTATCTGTTTAAGAAGAGACTATTTGTATTGCTTTCTTAGTTCTGTGCATATATTATCCTAGAATAGGATCCCTTAAAATAAAAATTCTCACTTGATGATTTCCCCCCCATTGTGCATGTAGTCGGTAGGTATCATGTGGCTTCTCTGTACAAACTGTTTTTTAAATGACAAGTAGGTAGCAATGTTTCGATGTGTATAAATGCCTGTTATGAAATTTTAGTAGTGTTACATTTTAAAGAGCATAAGAAACTATCCTTGAATCTTATTTGGGGTGAAATTCCTATGGAGGCTCTAGGCATGGCAGTGGGTAACTACCAGGTAAAGACTAGAGCAGGGATGAGAAAGGGCAGCTGGAGTAAGGCCAGTTTTATCTATATATGTTTTTATTTGCACTTCTGTTCCTTTGTGGCATGCTGAACTACCACATTTTCATCCAAAGAATCTGCCAACAGTGTGACTGGAACTCATAGCTGGCTTATAATTCCAGGTTTTTCTGGCCAGTATTTGGTTGACCTCTCACAATTTAAAGCACATTTTGGAGGAGAGTGCGGCTATGGTGTGAGTCAAGTACAAATACTGTTCCAGGTGGCATTTTGGGGTCATTATTTTTCCCTCTGATGTTCTTCTTCTTTTTTTAAGATGGATGGTATGGAGACTCTGAAAATTTGTGGTGGGACTGAGGGCACACATTGGAGACAGGTTATATGGTGCTACATGACACTAAATGTAATGTTAATGTGCACATTTTGTATTTAATAATTCTTGGTAAAAGATGTCCAAATGCCTAACAACAAAAAACACAAACTATACTTCTAAAGCAGAGTATACTGTATGTACATTAACTCTCAGAGAGGCAGAGAAAAACCTCACCCCAAAATCATAATAAAGTCACCTGGTCTAGTTCCAGGTTAGAGGAAACAAGGAGAAAATGAAGATTATTTGTGGTTTCTCATGTAACTATATCAGCATAGGACACACTATGTTGACTCCTATTCTGTTAGTGAAAGAAGGCACCTTTAGAGGCACAATGCTGATATAATGGTGTATGGGTGCCATATTTGTTCAAAGCTGTATACAGTCTAGTGAACAGCATGTCCTTACTCCCAGTAGATGCCAGTGATTTTCTTAATAGAGCTTATATTTTTAGTTTAATATACTGAGTGTAGAAACTCCTGCTAATAGGTGGAGTACTACTATCGAGTAAGTGCCACCATATATTGTGGAGGTGTATTGGTTTTCTGTTTCTCCCCTATTAAGTTATATGGCATGATTGTTAGTTATAAAAAATGTCTTTTTCTGCCAGTTTTACCAAGAGAGATTGTAGCTGAAGAGGAATCTATTAAAGGTATCTGTAGGCTTATGAGAAAGGCCTATTCACATACGGTTCTGTACTCTGAAGAACATCTACCTATCGTCTCTGTATTAAGTTGTTGTTCTGCTGTTCCCATGCCACAGTTCTCAGTTTTCTTGGGAGAATTTTTCCTGTCTTCAACCAAATAGGACTCTTTCTCTATTTTACTGATTGACACAGTGGACTGTGGCATAGTGCAAACTCATTCTACCTGATGTACGAACTAGCTAATATAAGAAGACACCTTTGTCATCTTTTCTGGTGGCACAAAGCTTCCAATTCTTTTTCCCATGAGAAGTAATTCTTCAAAGTGCCTTTTAAGTACAGACTAAATGGTGTGCATGGTAGCAAACACTGTTGTGTCATTGATAAATAATGTATGTTGTTGGGTGGACAGCTAAAGGCAAAATGTTTGCATATAGTCATAAATACATTATTAGGATTACTAAGCTTATTAATTATCCCAGATATCCCTCTGTAATGTTTATGTCTGGATATGTTTGGTAATCTTTCTAATTCATTGTGACACAGATTTCTATGATAATTTATTTTATTGTTGGAAATTTTGTTTACATATATTTAAATGTCAGGTACAATTTCACCCATTACCTCAATACACATGGCACCAGATCCTGTCTGATCTTCGAAGCTAAGCAGGGTCAGCCCCCATTAGTACTTGGTTGGGAGATGATCAATGAATACCAGGTGCTGTAGCCTACATTTTAGAGGAAGGAATTGGCAAAACTACCTCTGACCACTCCTTGCCTAAGAAAACACTTTGGCCTGTTACAGACTGCCAAAATAAAGCTGCTTCGAGTGTCTTTGAAGCTATGCTGTTTAAATGATGCATGCATCCTAAGAATCCAGAAGCTGCACCAAAGCTGCACTCCAGTGCTTAGGAATGGAGTGTGGCTTTGGTGCGACCTCCAGACTCTTAGGACCCATGCATCATTTACATAGCATACCTCCAAAGAGACCCGAAGCAGCTTTATTTTGGCAGTCTGTAACAGGCCTATGAAATTCATGAGGTCAGTATAAGTTGCCAGGTGACTTGAAGTCACATACACACACAGAGAGAGTTTCACTCATTTAAAATAATTCTATTTTAACAGTTGCAAGATTTGTTCCTGAAAGGCTGCTGTAACTATTTATTTGAGCAAAGTGGTGATTATTTAAGCAAGAGGGTATAGAACAAAGCTTGATGTTCCCAAACTGTGGGCATGATCTTTCTAGATTGTCTAATATAACCAAACATTGTTAAAGAAAGATTCCCTGTGGATTGGTTGCCCTTCTCATTGATTCAAATCTCAGAGAAGGTTAGCCAGTGAATGTTGATTAACTGCTGGATGGGATGCTTGAGATTAGAGGGCACTTTTACAATTCTTACTTTTACAAGTCTTTCTTATCATCTCTGTGTAGCCTTGCACCTGGACTGGGATTTATGTTTTGCATTTATATCCTTTTTTTGGTGTCAGAAATGTAATGAAGATTGCTAACAATATATAAATAAGTATTCAATAAGTAATAAAATAAGTATTCAAATAAAAAATAGAAATGGCATGAAAAAGATGAAAAGATTAAAGCACAGTTGTTTTAGTACTCCTGAGGTGGTTTATTTCTGATAGTATGCTCAGGTGCCAAAGTATAATAGCATACATGGCAATTTGGATGAAGCGAGTTACCAACTGCTTGTGTGGTGATAGTGGAGTATATGGGTGTTGCATGATGGTTGCAGGTAAAGAAGTCTGACATGGAGAGGAAACTGACATAATGCCTCCTATTTCAAATAAACAAGTGGTTTACTGAAAAATGGGACCACAGTTGAGTCTACTCCCATGTATTTCCTACAAAAGGAAATATTGCTTCTCTTAAGTAAAGGTTGTGGATTTCTCAAAATACTATCCTATCAGCTCCTCTATCCTTATTACCTTTGACTACAGTGGGAAGGAATTCAAATGCACAACACACACAGATATGCAATAGTACGGGACACTAATATAGAAGATTCAAACCCTTGGTTATTAAAAAAAGAAAAACCTTCCTTAAGATGACCAGGAAAGGAAATGGGAGAGCATTTGTTTTTCTAATCTAGGTTATACCAACAGTTCCAGAAAAACAAAATTGTAATCCAGAATTTTTGGGGTTTGGACAACTAACAATGTAAATATTAAGACTACACAGAGGGTGCTCTTTCCTCTGAAAACAAATTTAATCGTCCAATGTGAGTTTATGTAGGAACAGACGTTAGTGCTACAAAGATACAAATATACATTACCACATTACACTCTTATCGTGCTGCTGTTCCACTTCTACTTCTCTGGCTGCCTCCTGTTGCATTCTGAGGTTTGTGGTTCAGAATCAGTGAGACCCAAGAGCCCCTCCCTAAATTGCAAATCTCAGAATGCGACAGGAGGCAGCCAGAGCAGTTAAAGTGGAATAACAGCACGATAGGAGAGTAGTGCGATAATCATATATGATTTTCTCAAAGGATTTTTTAAAGACTAGAATTTAGTATGAAAACACAGAGATTCAATTGCCCTTATAAGAAATATGATAAAGGAAATACAATATCTTATTCAAGCCAATTGTATGGTTTTGATGAATCTGAGCAGTAAATTTAATGTAAGGTTGTTGCTGCAATTCAGTATTTTAGATAGTTAAATGCACCTTTAGAAAAGGAGGATAATGTGACTGGATACTGGGTAAAGGAACTGACTAAGGCCTTTGACCAGAGCTGACTTCAAGAACAAAGGAACTTTGGCTTATTCAAAATCATTACTTATTGTGTTCTGTTTTCCATAGCTTCATACCACATATCTGCTATATGCAGCATATTTCATATCCTTGGTTTGTGTCCAGTAACTGCGCTTTCTGCCAATCCATGATCAAATGCAAACATCCTTTCATCATGTTACTCAAATTATAATACTGCTCAGGAAAAGAAGATGAACTTCATATAACAGCAAGCAGCAGAATTGTCTAAGATGGCACCATGTGCAGTTTATTTATAAACAATCTCAGTAGTGCTTCCATAATTGTTGTTAAAGACTTTAAGTGATGTAATTGTAAAGCCAAATGGGATTATTTAAATTAAGTCAACCCCTGATGGGCAGGGGGAGGACAGGAGGATGAGGATGTTGTTGTTATTGTTAGTGGTGATGATGATGATAATGATGATTTCTTCTATCCCACCTTTCCCCCAATTTTGAACTCAAAGCTACTGTTTCACCAAATTAAAAATTCCATTTTTAAAAATGAAATTAAACAGTCAAAAATTAATATCAGGTTAAAAAATATGTTATCAAGCATGTGCATGTGTTCATGGACACATGCATGCGCGCGCACACACACACACAGGCAACAATTAGTAAAATCTAGTACAATGTTTAGGTGAGATGGGTCTTATAATGTCACTCATCAAATACCTGTCTAAACAGAAAAGTCTTCACTTATCTGTGAAGAGAAAGCAGGGAGAGTGCTGTCCTAACTTCGCTGGGAAGAGAGCTCCAGAGCCTGAGGGAAGTCTATGAACTGCACCTAAACTGCAGAATTAATGGAGTTTGTCACTGTTTTATCTGCCATGGCCCAATACTATGGAATTTGGGGATGTGTACTTTTGTGAGATATTTAGCTTTGTTTGTCAGTTAGCTATGGTGGCACAACAAACTAGAAATCCCAGGATTCAGCAGAGTGGAGTCATGACAGTTACAGTAGTGTCAAACTGCATTAATTTTGCTGCCTGAAAAGGCCCTCGTAGACCCAGATGTGCATGTGAGGTTGGTGAGAGTCAGAGAGAAGGGCCTCTGAAAGCCTAAGAAGCTGTTTGCCAGTGGAAAATTAGAACTGGAGTAGCTATGATTATAGAAACAATAGGACATATATGGGGGATGAGGGGATATATCCACTCTACTATCACTGTTTTGATCCAACAGATAAACTGAGGAATATCTTGTACTGGACCATAAATACAAGTTGTCACTTCTGTATGTTGGGATCGAAAGCTCATTCAGTGCTCCCCTCCCTTTTTTTAAGCAAAACAGAAAATGAATTATAAAATGCAATTGGTACAATTAAAACTTTGGGAAATAGGATGAGATGTGTCTTGTTTCTGTATTATTGATGGACTGGCCATTATAAGCACAGGTTTTAAAGATTTTTAGCATCAGTGCTCCTATTCTGAGGTCATCCTATTGATTTAAACATATATTATACTTCAATTTTGCATTTAGTAGAATATATGAGAGCCAGTGTGGTGTAGGGGTTTGAGTGTTGGAACAGGAAACTGGAAAACAAGGGCTCAAATCTCTGCTCAGCCATGGAAACCCACTGGATGATATGAGAAAGACATACTTTCTCAGCCTCAGAGGATATCAAGGGAAACATCATCTGAATTGATTCTTCCAAAAAAAATAAAAAAAAAAAAATCCTGCAAGGTTTGCCTTAGGTTTATCATTAGTCAAAAATGTCTTGAGGGTACACAACAATGTGAATGTTTAATACATGTAAAAATTTCAAATTTTACCAGATGTATAACTACTTAATATATAGTTAAAATAAACATGTGATCCTGTTATATATAAATCTGTTTGATATATAATGAGGTGTGGTAAGCGGGCCTATCCATTTGATCCACCATAACTGAACCTAGGTAACACTCTACCTCCATTACTCATATACTGTATAGGAATGGATTTGTATCAATTTTAATAAATTTTGTCTTATTAATTGATTGTTGTAATTTTAGATATATTTGTGCTTTTGTAAGAGTGATTTTATCTGATGTACTCCCGCCTCGATCCATGGGGAGAGGTGGGAAATATAAATAAAGATTTTATTTATTATTAAGCATTGAATGTTTCCGTGTACAAAATAATATGTATGCTATGAGCTGAATTAATCTGGCCAGTTAGCAGTTCCTTTTTTATTTCACAATGTAGACTACTGTTAAAATGGCACTGTGTATTCTCTTATTTCATCTGATAACCAGCGCTACAGACTATTTTTCCTCCTGAAATGGAGGGGCATTGTGGTACTATAATCTTACAGCTATTTGAATCCAATGGACAACATTTTAAATCCTATTCTGTATTCCTTCAGTTGTCCCTAGTTCAGACCTAGGAATAGAGGGTTTTTCTACAGGTTGAACTCCTAGTTGCTTCTTAGGTGGAATGCTAAACATTTGTAGATGCCTGTATGGTGGATGATGTAAGATCGGGGGGAAATGGCTGTAATTCAGGGTATCTCTCTCTCTCTCTCTCTCTGGCTTTGCTTCACGAACGAAGATTCAGGAAGGACGCATCCTTGTACAAGCACGTTGGTGACTAAAAAGGCCAATTTGGGATAAACAGGTCCAGTTGCAGAAAGCACAACAGAAAGTCTCCTTGGGTGATGTTTCCAGGTTGCGGTACTTTCTGCGTTGTCATTTCTCTTCGAGGCTCATTCGGCGTGAGCTTTCGAAGAAGGCAGCAGCATCATGGATAGTGCGTCTCCATGCCTCCCGATGCGAGGCCAGGGAGGACCATTGTTGGTGATCTATCTGGCCAAGCCTGAGATGTTGTTTCAGGGAGTCCTTGTATCTCTTCTTTGGGGCGCCCCTCTTACGCTGACCCGTGGCGAGTTCACCGTAGAATACTATTTTGGGGAGGCGATGGTCACAAAAGAGTCTGGAGTAACAAACACTTGAGGAGAAGCACAAAAATCAGTGTGTATAGAGCCATTGTACTGTCTATTCTCCTCTATGGGTCTGAAACATGGGTCACCTATCGCCAACACCTACGACTCCTTGAACGCTTTCATCAGCGCTGTTTACGCACAATTCTAAATATACACTGGACTGACTATGTGACAAATGTTGCTGTCCTTGAGCAAGCAGGGATCACCAGCATTGAGGCCATGCTATTGAGGACACAGCTTCGCTGAGCAGGACACGTTTCTAGGGTATGTCTACACCAGGGGCAAAACTCCAAATGGTCACTGTGATGAGTCCTCAAACAAAGGAGAATTCCCAACAGCAAATCCTGGTTCAGGCTGGCTGTAAGGGGAGTGGCTGAAAGAGAGAAGTCAGTCAGAGAGAATCAGAATGTGTTGGTACTGTGAGAAGTGGAGAGGTTTAGTGAGAGAAGGGAGAGTGTGTTTTGTTTAAGAATCAGTTCAGAGCATTTCAGATCTGTTCTGTTCTGAGAGGTAGCTGTTGGAATTCAGGACAGTGTACCTTAGCAGGATTCATAGTTCTGTTAAAGGGGAATAAGATCAATAGCCTAAGAGGAAAATGTTAAGAGAAGTAAGAAACAGTTTAGGTTTGAAGGAGTTCTTAATCCGTGAATAGGAAATAACTTGTTACTATTAAAGTACTGTGACTATTGTAACCGTATGATCTGTGTAACAACCTGGAAAAAGATGCAATAGTAATACATGCTTGTAATTAAAGTTAAAGTTCACTTGTTTCAAAAAGGAGTACTGGCTGAATGTATAAGAATAACAACACAGATAAAATGTTACCAAAGACAAAATACATATAAGAGAAGGACGCTGGGGACACCAATCCTAATTCATATAAAATAAGGTGTAATAAGGGTATGAAAGGGGCAAGTGTGGAGACCAAAGAGTCAAGGGATTTTTCTGAGGTAAAAGCATATCCTTGGAGCATTGGCAGGAAGACTACTTTGGTCACAGTCACCTTCCTAAAATAGCCCCGGAGTCACTCCAGAGTCTCCCCATTACCTGGGCACTCTGCAGTGACATTAGGTGGATGTCTACATGTGTCAGCATTATATTGCTCGGTGCTGCTGCCCCTGGTGTAAGGTCAGAAATGGGGTGCCCAGCTCTACCCCCTCACCATTGATCACACGTCTGGGTGCCTCATTTATGACCTCAGATGAAGTGGTGGTGCCAAGGAGCAAAAAACCTCTCACCTGGGCCATGAATTGGCCCAGACATTGAAGAAATGGCAACAGAAAACACTGGAGTTTCTGCAAAATCCAGTGGAAACAGTAGTATAATGTCAGTTCAGTGCTGCTAGGGCCACACATTATCTGGACTGATCACACCAGATTTGGAGATAGGGTCCTGCATTGTCTGGAGAGCTCACTGTGAAAGTAAGGGGAGGAAGTTTTATTTGGCCCATGTAGACAAGCCCCCAGTGATATAGTACAGCTTTGCATGCTGCAGCTCCCAGGTTACATCCCTGGCATCTTGAGCTCAGATATAGCTGGGCAAGGCTCATGTCTGAAACCCTGGAAAATAGCTGCCAATCAGTGTAGCCTATTGCTGTGTCGAACATTTCTTCCTACCCCTCCCCCCGAGCCATTCTCATTCGATGTAATTCAATCAGTATTTCATAAACAGTTCCAAATGAAGAGAAATTCAGGGAAATTCTTATGGATGGGGGAGTCAGGATTCTTGTCCTTGTTTTTCGTATGTGGCGATTAAGGAGTGTGTGTGAATGTCCTTTCTTTCAAAGTGTAATAACCTCTATGGCAGCTGGCCTTTCCTCATACTTCAATTAAAGCCTAGAGGAAGATTGTCATAAGTTAACTCCTCCCATAGGGCTTGTCA
The DNA here is from genome assembly GCF_019175285.1 of Sceloporus undulatus. NCBI lineage: Eukaryota > Metazoa > Chordata > Lepidosauria > Squamata > Phrynosomatidae > Sceloporus > Sceloporus undulatus. The sequence continues at coordinate 237,420,900 of NC_056523.1, forward strand.
TATCAGAAAGGATGGGCAACCAGGGAAGCTGGAAAGTAATTAAGAGATGTCCAGGAGATGGGGGAAAATGCTGCCTAGTGTTACAGTAAGCTGGACAAGAATTGGAAATTAAACTCTTAGGAGCACAGTAGAAAAACTGCAACCTCTTTCAGGAGAAAATAAAATTTTGGGACAACTGGAGGACAAATTTTGGCAGACCACTGGCTCCAGCTCTGGACATCACACTGACCTCCCTCATACCTGCTTTGAAGCTTACAAGGAATTTTAGGAATCTCCAATGGAAACAAAGTTATCTACAGTGACTCCTCCAAAATGTAACATTTGTGAGACCTTGGTAAAAGTTCTAAACCCTGATAAATGACAATCAAGAGTCATATTTCTGAGAAACATTCTGAGTCCCCCCCCCCCCCATGCTTCTCAAGAACACTTTGCAGAATTTCTCCCATTTTTCTCTCATTTTGAGGAGGAGTGGGGCTTTCTCCTCAATATCACAGTGCCCCAAAATGACATAAAGCAGTCACTGTGGCGGATGCATAATGGTGGCCAAGTTGCCAACATAGTTGTTGTGTTACTTATTTTTAAAAAAGAAAAATAATTGGGGGGACTGAATGAAGCTGTCCTACAAGCACTGGTGATGGTGATTCCCACAGCTGAGAAATTACTAGAAAAAAAACACCATCATCTCCCTTGGAGAAATTAAGTGAAAATCCTATTAAAATTCCACATTCTGCAAATAGAGTGTTACATTTCATAAAGCCATTGGTGCAACGATATTGTGTAATGAACTAGAGGAACCAAAAGATTGGCTAAAGTTGTAAAAAATATTTACACATTTTCTCGTATTCAGTTAAAAGTATGTCTCAATAAGAATACTACACTGAAAAAATTGTATACCAACTCACCATTTTTCACATTTTTGGACTCAACTGTGTGTCTGTGAACATTTCATGAGACGTCTTTCACATAAAAAAAAAAAAAAATCCACAAAATACAATGGTTAGAATCCTGCTGGTATATTATATTACTTTTGCAACCTTCAATTGAATGTAGACATTGTATATTGGATAAAAATGTTTCGCAATATATCCTGCTTGTATCTTTCAACAAGGAAAAAAAGATGTTTCCATCACAATTGTAGAGACCCAGTGTGGTATAGTCGTTTGATCATTGGACTAGGACTCTGGAGAACAGGGTCTGAAACTATGAACAAATTTTGCAAAGAATCCGCATGTGATAGGTTTTCTATAAGTCTGAAATGGCTTGAAAGCACACAAGAACAACAGTGCTAACCTTTAATACATGTAAAATATACCAAGTTTGACTTGACTTGATGGCACAGAACAGTGAAAACAACCAGCCCCTCCTACATAAAAGCACATACCTTCTTCGAATCAAGAAACAAAGTTGGGTGTCATCCACATCATGATGTCAGTTTTTCCAGATGTAATTATCACTCCCACCAGGTTTATAAGCAACATTGGAATAGTGCCCTGTGCCATCTCAAAGTACAGCCTACAGGGAGGAGTGAGGCACAGTAACCTGAAGAAAGGAGGTGAATCACCCTAAAACTGGATGTATAACTTCCAACTCATGGAGACCACCCTAAACGATGCCATGGTTATGGTATCAAAAACTGCTGAGAAACTGAGAAGAAGCAATAATGTTGTATTCTTCCTTTCTTTCTTGAAGAAGATTATCTGTCAGGATGGCCAAGGGCAATTCTATCTCAAGACCTGGCCTGAACTCAGACTAGAGTGGATCAAGATTTCCTCCAAGAGCACTCGCATTAGTGACACCACCACTGTTTTTAAGCACACTATCCAAGAAGGGGACATTTGGGACCATATGAAAATATAAATTTTTGGTGAAAGAAAGGAATACAACTGGGGGGTAAACATTTCTTTCCTTCTGCTGAGATAAGGCTATGTGGACTAGCTGTACTAATGTTCTGTTTGGAATTATGTCATTTCAAACTTGTAAATTATAGTTTAGCTAGATGACAGGAAGACAGTTTCTTGAGCTAGATATCATAAAGCCAACATAACATAGTAGATAGAAAACTGAACTTACATTCCTCCTAAGTCATGAGTTTTGAGTGATCTTGGGCATAACAAAATATTTTTAGCAGGACTGTTGTGACTGTAAGATGGATGAACTTGATTCTGAGGTTAAGTCAGATAGAAGCATAATAAAAGATCTGGAATATATGATTTGTTAAAGGAACATTTCCCCATACCTTTAATGTCATTTTGTTTAATGACAAAATTTTGTTTAATGACAAAATTCTTCTCCTTCTGTCTCTCCCATTCCCTGTATAGAAAGCTACCTAGTACAGGATTTTCTGTGCTGTGCTATACATCTGTGACCTCTTTTCATGTAAAAATTCCTGTTAGATTTCTGCTTATTTTTCTAATGCAAGATGGGAATACAGTCTGAATAGTGAAAGAAAACTAGAGATTTTACAAACAGTTCAGTAGCACTGAGTAGTCATGGGAATTCATTAATTTTAGACACATTTTGATAAGCATCTGATGCATGATATATCCCCATTCCCAAAATTTCAAGTGTGAATGGTATATATTCAGACATTAGTGAATAGGGTCTTAAGTGTTAATTGGATTGTTTTCCTTCCAAACCTCTAATGTGTGGATCTTTCTCCCAAAGGTCTTTTGGTTGCCTGCTGAGTAACTTCAATGTGTATTTAGTTGTAAATGAGAAATCTGAACTTGTAGAAAGTGCCAGACAGAATGGCTCTGTGATGCAAACATGACCACTAGGGACTATTGTAGGCTGCTTAGCTTTTTGTTAAAAGAATAGTTTTACTTTTTATGAACTTGATGGTTTCAAAGAATAAATAGTGATATGGAAGTGAATATCAAATATTAAGCAAACTGAATGGAAGACAGTTTTCATAGTTTAGGATTGACAAAGACTCCAAGGGCTGGGGCTAACACCTTGCAAAGTATCTATGATCCCATGTGCCTATTCTTGGGCCTAGCTGCTCATTCCTCTGGTCTCTGGTCTGTGGTTAGCAATAAATATTAGGATTTTAGCTATCTGTCATCACTTGACTAGCAAATTAGAAGGCTCTGTCCATTGTTTGGGCATATAGCTCCAGTTCATCCTATGGTCATGTTTTAGGTGAGCACCTCTCTCCCTCTCTATTCCTATGTCACTAGGATGTCCACACTGTAATAGCACACATCTTGTTCCTTCACCAAAAACACAGCATGCAGAGGCAAATGCCACTTTATCCGCAGGCTTTAACCAAGAAATAAAAAAGTTGGCAGTCATATTCCAGCTTGACTTTGACTATTCTTTGTTGAAAATCTCTTACTCCCTGGTTCTGGGTAGGAGAGTCAGTTTCTGAAGCCTGACCTGTGTAAATCAGTTATAATTTTGTCATCTTTGTGTGGACACTTTGGAGGGAAACTGAAGGTAACTATTATATATACTCATGCATAAGTCTAGAAATTTTAGTCAAAAAAGTGACCCCCAAAACCTGAGTCAAATTATCCAAGGGTTGATGTAGATATTGTACTTTAACTCTTATTAACCAAGGAACCATTCCCTAGTGAAAAGCAAGAGTATAATCTGTCCTGGAAGCATTGACCCCCCTCTATTCTCTCATTCATCCAGTCTTTAGTATGAGCACAATCAGTTGTGCCTGCTTGAATTTTGTAAGTTGTGTGGCATTGTTTTCTATGCTTCATCCTTTAGATCCTTTCTTACATCCCCATACATTTTACCCTCGACTTATACATGGGACATATCAAATCCATAATTTTGATTCCAAAACCTACCCTCGACTTATACATGAGGTCGACTTATAGTTGAGTATATACGGTACCTCATTCTTTGAATTCTACCTCATTCTTAGGTAGTCATCTGACAAAGCCATTAATTTAGGCGCAAATTCAGACATAGATTTTAAAATGGGAGTGGTAGAAGAAAAGAAATATTAAGGAGAATGAATATTTTTTTCAAACCATTTTAGTTGCCTTTCCTTTGCAGTCACACGTTTTAATACTTTTCCCAACTTAGCAAGCATTTTTATAATTAACCAATGTCTATTTTTATTGTTAACACACTATCCATCATTAATTTGCTCATTAGCAACTTAAAGGTTACAAGGTTTTCAGTTTAACACCACATATCTAATCTTCAGTGAGTTTTATTTATGGAGTCTAAGGTGTTAATTAAAAGTCTGATTTGACCTCAAACTCACAGATTTGCAAAGGTATCTCTTTCAAAATTTCCAGTACAAGAAGAATATAGCATACGAATGCTAATAACATTTAATGCTGATGTTAACATATGGTCTAATTAAAAATTATAAAAATAGTTTAGAATTTAAATAATTAAACCAAACTGTCATATGGGCATTTGAAATATTTGCGTTTCTAGATGTTTTTTCTCCTTGACAACATAACAGTGAAACCTTCCATCACGTCTGTTCCTTTAAAGTACAAATTATTCAGTAAGCAAATTGGCATATTTCATTTAATATGAATCCCTGAAAATATGTTTCAGAATCATGTCTATTTTGACTTCTATATAAGGCCACCAAACTATTGTACCCTCTTGCTACCCTTACTATGGAGTTTTGATTGAGCACACAGTCTAAAGTACATCATTAGGGACAAGAATAATGCAGTACAGCTTTGACATACCCCTGAGCAGTCCTCCATTTAATGGTGTGAGGAACTATAGACTTAAAGTAAATCGTCTTGAACTCAGTACTTCTGAGTAAACATGGATAGGGCCAGGCTCTAAATGAGACAGACCTAAAAGATGGTAAACAATATGTTTTCATTAAACTGCTAGTCAGGGCACCTTCAGTAACTTTCCGTGCAGCTTGAAAAATAGAGTGATTTATAGAAAGTCTTTCTGTTTCTGTCAGTCTTTTAAAAATGTGAAAATGAAAACATGTTTTTTCCCTTATGCTCCAAATATTGGGTACAATCCAAAGTTAAGCACCTTTAAGTCCCATTGATTTTAAGAGAAAAGATTGAAGTGTGTGCTCATATGTGCCTCTCCTGTTGAAATCAATGAGGTGTAAAAGTGGAATATTGCTCTTTATGTAAGACACTTCTATTGCGTTTTACATACCCAGTATGCAATCAATAAAGTTCATTCTTTAGATACCTTATCTAGTCTTAGTCCAGGAAGAACTGCACTTCATGGGATCGTGAAATAAGAACAAAATGCACACACTGAAAGGTGGAATTGGGTAACAAACTTCATTTTCTTTGTACTTTGAGAAAATGTTGTACTTTTACTTGGAACTTTATTTCCTTTTCACATTTTTGGCAAAAGGTTACTGGAAAACATTAATGAAGCCTGTGAGGGTGAATGGTTAATAAACACCTGCCTCCTCTCTTGGTTGGTCTGGTGGTGTGCCTGGCTTGAGCTTTTTATTAGAAAACACAGTCAGTTACACTAGTCTAGTGCACTTTATACCTGGATTGTGTAATTCTGTCACCAAGAAAAGAAGGCTGCTGGCTCCAAGAAGTCTATTTCTCCGTATATGTGTGTGTCTGTGTGTGTGCCTTTAAGTCATCTCTGACTTATGGTGACCCCAAGACAACCCTACCATGGGGTTTTCTTGGAAAGATTTGTTCAGAGGAAGTTTGCCATTGACTTCCTCTGAGGCTGAAAGAGCGTGACTTGTCCAGGGTCACCCAGTGGGTTTCATGGCTGAGCTGGCAAGCAAACCCTGGTCTCCAGAGCCATAGTCCAGCACTGAAACCAATATGCCATACCGGCTCTAAAGACTGAAAACCACTCCTCTATCCCATTACAAATAGAGCTTCCATTGAATTAATAATAATAACAACAATAATAACAACAACATTTATATTTCCCTCTTCTCCCTACGGATCGAGGTGGGATTACATCAATAAAATAATACAATACAGTATAACAATATAGTCAATAAAATGCTAACATTAGTACAATAAAATAGCTAGACGAGCATTATCACTACTCTAAAACCAGTGCAGAAATAATCCAGTTTGAGACCATTTTAACTGCCCTGGCTCAATGCTAGGGAATTCTGGAAACTGTAGTTTTGTGAGATATTTAACCTCCTCTGACAGAGAGCTCTGCTACCACAATAAACTACACTTCCCAGAATTCCCTAGCACTGAGCTAGGGAAGTTAAAGTGGTATCAAGCTAGATTATTTCTTCAGTATGTTCTGCACACATTGCAGGCAGTAAGTCAAATGTAAATGAATCCTGTTCTACTGTGTAATGAGGCTGTTCCAGGCCCAACTATAAAGCAACCAAGCGAGGCTTATGGTCTGCTTCTAATATATATATACAGAACATAGACACAACTAAACAGTTCAATACTTTGAAAATATATTTTATATAAAAACTACAAAACATAAACAATGTATCTTCATACATGCAAATCTACAATCTTTCAAATTAGGACAAATTGTTGCGCAAATGAAATGTAGAAGTCTGTAATCTTTTAACCTTTCTTTTACAAGTTTTAATTTGCATTTGTTCCTGCTGTGCTTCAGCATATTATTCTTGTATTCTGTTTCTATTATATCACATTTGTCAACATTAAGTTTTGGTTTCTACTTGTCAGCCTCATTACACAGTAGAACAGGATTCATTTACATTTGACTTACTGCCTGCAATGTGTGCAGTATTCTTCCCAATTTTATGTCATCAGCAACTTTGACAATCTAGGTCAGTTATAAAAAGTAAGTAACAGCAGAAACTCTGGTAAAGATGACCCTAATAAGACCCCTAGTATTTTTTTCTCTGTTCTGCTTTGAAAAATGTTTTTACCATTTTTGGCTAGAATAGTAAGTGGAAGAGTTGGGGAATGTGTCTTTTGTTCTTGAAAAGCACTTCAAACCAGTCTTTTAGAATAAAAATGAACATTACCTCACTTGGCCAAGAAACTAATAACTCTTGGAAAGAAGGGCAAATCAGGTATACTCAGGACCCTTAATATCAGATTTAAAAATACAATGGCCACAATTCCCCATCATTTTTTCTTACACATGGGTCTCCTTCACTTCCATCACCAGTAAGGACCTAGTCTGTCCTCTCTTTTCAATCCATTTAATATCATTTGTACATCAGTGCTACCATTAAGCTCCTAGTGAACAGCACCCTTAAATAAGGCAGTGTGTGTACTACTTCTTGCACCCATTTCTGCAGATGGTTATATTTATTAGGACTCAAGAGAAGGATTTTTGTTTCTTTCTTAGCAGCTTCAGAATGGGCATCCAACCACTTTGGGTGTTGGCTAAAATCAATTTGGGAAGTTATTTTTCTAGGTGCTGCACACTATCTCTTCCAACTAAGTGGCAAAATATCTACCCCTTAAGATAGGTTGTGTGCACAGTTATGCAAACCTTGAGACCCTCTGACTTTATTTTCAGCTTCTTTGGCTGAATAAGAAATTTGGTTACACACCCATGGTTTTGAATTATCAGAAACTGTATTTTGTCTATATTTAGCCTGTGTTTTCTCTTGTTCAGCTTTTCTTTTTTTTTCTTTTTTTTTTTTTTTGGCAGGGAAAGATTTTATTAAGCAACTGTGATATTTTAATTAATGTAAGTCTTGTGGGCAGATACACATACAAGGTTTTGTATGATTTTAGTTACCAATGCCTTATGGTCGTGACCTTTGAAAAGAGAGAAGGAGACAAAAAACAATGACTTGATTTCATAGGTAGCCTATCCACATCTTATTTTCTATCAGGGCCTAATATTTTTGGTTTATTAGCCCTACATTTAGCGATGAGTTCTGTAGGCATATGTTCTGATATCTTTTGTCTTGTTGCTTTGATTGATTTCAAAATAGCATGCAAATACTGTTAAGGTTTTGGTTTAAGCCAGTCTTAGAATCATAGAATCATAGAGTTGGAAGAGACCGCAAGGGCCATCCAGTCTAACACCTGCCATGCAGGAACTCTCAATGAAAGCATTCCTGACAGATGGCCATCCAGCCTCTGTTTAAAGACCTCCAAGGAGGGAGATTCCACCACTCTCCGAGGGAGTGTGTTTCACTGTCAAACAGCCCTTATTGTCAGGGCTTATGTTGAGATGGAATCTCTTTTCATGGAGCTTGCATCCATTGTTCCAGGTCCTGTTCTCTGGAGCAGCAGAAAACAAGCTTGCTCCCTCCTGAACATGGCACTCCTTCAAATATTCAAACAGGGCTATCATATCACCTCTTAACCTTCTCTTCTCCAGGCTAAATATCCCCAGCTCCCTAAGTCGTCCCTCATAGGGTGTGGTTTCCATTTTAGTCACCCTCCTTTGGACAATTGTAGTTAAACTTGTGGGTGTCTAAAATGTGGCCCAAAATATGCACAGTGAATCTGCCATATCAGTGGGCTAGCCATTTGTGGATTGGAGCTGCCATGGACACCCTGCCCCCATATTAGCCAATGGCACTGCATTCTCATGGGTATGCTGATGTGGGTGAGCACATGTAACCACCCATTGACTAATATGGGCTTGAGCTCCTGTGGCTTTTCCCATTCATGGGGGGGGGGAGGGGAGGAACCCAACTTCCAAAGATGGGAAGGCCATCATGTATATCTTTAAATTCTCAGTGTTGTCCAGCAAAATTTCTAACTAGCAATAAACATAAACTTTTCACCATTATCTTGGAATGCTCTAGCATAAAGTGTTCCTCTCCATATCTTTCATGCCTGTCCATATGGTACAAAAAGAGTATATTGTGTTTCATGCTAAGAAGAAAAGGGGGTTAAAATACATCCCTTTTAGCAGACAGCCAATTCATGATCTCTGTTTTAATGCTGAAGAATCAGATGAAATTCTTGCAGCCATGTTTTGAACTTCACTACCAGTGGTGAAGGATTATATAACTAGCTATCAACTCAGTGACAAATGCCTATTCTCTCTTTCTCTGGATTTGGACTGAATACAGAATTACTGAAGGAACAGCTGTGTTGGATCATTCCTGGAGCTAATAAAGATGCTAGTGGTACATCTAATATGGATTGAGCTGCATCTTCAAACAGGTCTTTTGAACTTGTTTCTGATCAGTATCTGGAAACAGGCATGAACATTTTCTACACAGAATCTTCAACAAAGCCTTATTTTGCTAAACATTTAAAGCAAAATATTAAATTGAAGAGTAGTGCAGGCTTACATATATGTGTAATTGTGAACAAATCATAATGTTACAACCATAGGAGAATAAAGATTTTTTTTTTAAAAAAAACAAACCACAATTAATGTATCAACCACACACACTGTCTGATGTCCCAAATCATTATCAAATGCATCTCATCTATTGATAGGTGGGGAGGGGGAAAAAGCATTTGCTGTTAGGCTAAGTCCTACAGATAGAGGGGTCACTAGCTATTGGCCTCTGTTCTAAAAACATAATTCCTTTGCTTTGTTCTTACCTTACTATACAAAATGTAACCATTTCCTCCTTGCTTTTACTAAAGTGTTATTTGCAGCTTTATGTGTGGTCCTGAGTGGAAGAAAGGATCAGGAATTGTTGTGGAATGCCCAAACAAAAGAGAAAGCTGGATTACACAAGAAAGTGCATTCAAGGCTTTTTTTTCTCTCAGTCCCACCTCACTCACTTTCTTTACAAACAACATTTTTACCTCTTGGAGGAAAATAAACCTATGCTTCCTTTTTTTAATAGCGATAGAACCAACAAAACTTTGTCTGATGTTTGCTTGTTCATTCTTTGCCTTGAATGCATTTTGCTTGTGGTGACCTCTTTAGCTTCATGTCAGGAATGTGTCCTGGGAACACAATATTATTATGAGAATACCACAATATCTCAGAGGAAGGGCTGAATTGCAATGGCTTTTGAAAGGCTACCCAGTAAAGTCACAGTTGTGGTGAAATTTTACCAGGAAGTTTCAGTTCATCTTCTTAACTACTATGCAGTATCGTACACTCTGTATAGTGACTGCTAAATGTTTCACTCTTAGATCATAATCATCATTGATTCTGTTGTATGTTGGTTACAAAATAGTTGAGACAATAATTCCAAAGTGTAACTATGCTATAATGTTATTGATATTATCATCTCCGCTTACTTCCCCAGTGAAAAACACACCTTTCTCCTCCCAAACCAAAACAGAATATGTATCTCATTTTCTATTTTACCCAACCTTTAACAGGAATATTTTTTTTTCATTTTTAACATCTGTATTGTTTAATCTCTTTTTATGCATTTTTTATTTGGGTTTTTATGATCGGGGGGAGGGTTGGGATATGCAATTTCTTTCTTATCACGATTGTAATTTTAACTATTTGATATTTTAATACCTGTTGTAATCCGCATTGATTCCCTATTGGGAAAAAGCGGAATAGAAATAATAATAATAATAATAATAATAATAATAATAATAATAATAATAATTTCCTAAAGAATTTTATATGCTTTAGAAAATACGTGATGGAAGGGAGGTCCTATTCAGTCCTATTTTTTTTCAGTTATAAGCCTATTTTTCAGACTCATAGCAAAAACTACATTATATTTTATAAGTGATTCAGAGGAACTGTACTTCAGATACCCTCATTCTAATGCATATTGAGAGTGGGAGGTAACAATCTGTGAAGAAGGAAATGGAAAAAGTTGTACTTATGCATTTCTTGGAAGTTGGCATTCAATGTACTAGGCTCAGTCTGTATACAGACAGATCCATGTGATTATGTGCAGATTTTGGCAAGCATAAGTCTGTTAGCTTCATTTCTATATGATTATGATGTCAGTGCTTTATAGTTTTATAATAGAAAAAAACTTTTTATTCAGCGTGTATACACACACACACACACACACACACATGTCTAATATTTTGTATGCTTCTTATTGTATATATACCATATAATCCTACAGAAATAAAGTATCTATGTAATTTCTGAGAACCATGAGCAGATTCACATTGGAAGTACAACCTCTGACATGTGAAGTCATATGTGCAAATGCTACTTCTTTATGATAAAATTGTACTAAGCTGTTCTAGTAAAGGATAAAAATGAAGATAACACACTGATCTTAATTAGGCAAAGCAGAGATATGTCTACATAAACATAAGATCAGAGCACTTGAATGTGAGCATGATTATATTTTTGGCATTAAAAGAAAATGTCACTTTCTAGTCCACCATCTATAGGGTTTTAAGTTGCCTCCATTTATTTCAGGAGGGATGAAAGGTAAGAGAAAGTATTAAGAAAGTATGTGAATGTGATAAGAAGGTATGGAAAGGAGAGGAGATTAGAATAGTCTTGTCTGATGAAGAAGCCCATGGAGCTTTGAAAGCTTGCAACAAATATATTGTGCCTTTTGGTTGGCCAATAAAGGTATCACTGATGGATTTTTGTTTGGATTTGTTAAATGGCCAACACTACATGCTTTCTGTATTTTGGGATGGATTATGAATCTTGCTAATCTTTGCCTCACTGGCTAAAGTCTGATGAAAAGCAAGCATCACTTATGTTGTTAATCTAGTACTTAGAGGCAAGTTAAGATCAATCTTTGAAAGGATAATACCACAAAATGATTCCTCACATAGTCTAAGCAAATAACATATCTAAACTGAGCTAAAGAGAGATGCTAGCTAAACATGTTACTGTGTTGCAGATCAGATTTCTAATTTTCTAAAGTTGTGGATCTTATTAAAGTTTATCCTCTCACAATGGCATTTTAGAGGCTATATCTACTCTTTGAACTCATTCTTAACCTATGTATACAAATTCAAGGTGAAGAGAATGTTCAGATATAACACAAACAAATGCCACCAGTTATGACTTGAGTAAAAACATTGCAAGAGCGCAATTCCCAAAATCTTTTTAACCATAGCTATCTTCTAGCTGACAAAGGTAAGGTTTAAATAAAAGAACTTACCTTCAAGGCTTCTGCTGTTCAGTCAGAGGAGACATTCAAGCACTAGCAGCTGTACTTCATCCTGAGCCAGCATGCAGTTTAGAAATGACCATTGGACATGCTCCCAAAGTCCTTTTGTAATTCCTGCAACTAGCTGTGCCAGGTTAACCACAGACTATTGACACAGCAAGATTTCTTTGCCATTTTTAAACATTCTGTTGGCTGTCTTTCTGTTCCTTCAAGTCATTTTTGGTGACCTTAAGGAAAACTGATCACAAGGTATTCTTGGGATGATTTGATTAGAGGCTGAGAGACTGTGACTTGCCCAAGGCCACTTGGTACTTGGCTAGTTGGTTTCTATGGATGACTATGGTCTCCTAGTCCAGTGCTCAAACCACTACACCATAGTGGATCTCCAAAAACCTCCTTTCAGAAAGTCCTAATTGCTACATTACACATACTAAAATGTATAGGCTTTAAGGCACTTCCGTTCAGAATGCTTCACTGATATGGAACTTTACATTTATACAGTACAGTACCATTTTGTTACGTGCTGTTTATATGTTTAAAACATGTATGCACTTCATGTCTCAGTGTTGCAACCTGGCAATTTATTTATTTATTATTTATTATTTTCTTTTTTTTAATAAAGCCGAGTGCTATTGCACACTTAATACAGGATAGTGTAAATATGTTTTAAGGCTTTTATAAAGTCAAGTGAAAAATTATGTGATTCACTTTAAGGCAATATTTGCTCTCCAGTAGTGATCAGGAACATAAACCATTGAAACATGCCTGTAATAATGTGAATTACACACAGCTTAAACAGTGTTAGATTTTGAAACTTTGGATTTTCAGAGAAATGGAGAAAAATCCAGTCCTTACTAAAACATTGAGTAGAATTTTATCAGCCATACTCTCTGTTCTTGTTATCGTACACCTGGCAGTAGAGAATACAATTGTGATTGTATAAAGTAATTTTTTGAAAACATCCCATGCACTTCTCCCTCTCCTTGATGGTAACAATTCAGTAAAAATACTGTGGCATTCAATGACACACAAAGTCAGCTGTCTGAGACTGTCAGCCATCACATGAGCAATGGGTTTAGTATTAACTATTTTAGGGGCAGTACAGATGGGTGGGAAAACATCGCCCCGTTTTACTGCACAGCACTGCCGCAGCCACTAAAGGGCGAGGCACCACTGCACAACAAAAAAGGAGCTGTATAGAGTGGCTCCTGTTTGCGATGTCGTAAGGACTGCCACTTCCTCTTAGAAACATGTGGGCGCTGAGATGCCCACACATCTCTGTGTGGGCAGTGCCATTTAATAATGGCACCACCTGTACGGCATAGGGCTCCGGAGCATGCGGTTGGTGCGCGCTCCCAAGCCCTACAATCACCACTGCCACACCACAAACTGGGCCTTTTTTAAAATAGGACGTCCTCCGGACGTCCCAAATGCTGGTGCAGAAAGCACCCAAGAGACCATATTATTAAGAGTCCCACTGAGCTCTTTCAGAACCAGCTGCATGGCTTTTTTGATTGAGCCAATCCATCTGTACACCAAGTTGGCATCTAGTTAGTGACATATGTAGGCACAGGTCCAACTAATCCCCCCCTTCTCCTCCTCCTCTGGTCATTGTAGAGGCTGGAATTCTCTGCCTGACTTGTGCAACATCCAAAACCTACCATCCTTCTGTGCCCACACTCCCATTGTGTCCTGTTGTTATAGCCAATGTGTTAAGTGATGAAAGATTCCTCTTCAAGCTTTTGTGCAATGGCTTACTATAATCACGTTGCTAGATACATTTCATCCATTCTCTGGGATTTACTGGCCAATAAATGGCCATGTTGGGTCAGGGGGATGCACAGGAGAGAAATGAGTCCTGCAGGAGAATAGAAGGTGCAATGCTTCATTAGGATACATCTCTTGATACAGTACCTTGGTTATGGTCATCCTCTTTCTTACTGCTTCAACTTTTTCTAGTCTTATCATTATTTCCTGTGAGTCATATAATCTCATGACATGGCCAAAGTACAATACCCTCAGTTTAGTCATCTTGGCTTTTAGAATTCATGCTTGATTTGCTCTAGGAGCTGTTTCTTTGTCTTTTTAGGAGTCCAGGATACTCATAGACATCTCCTCCAGCTCATTTCAAATATTGATTTTCCCCCCAACTGTGAGCTTCCTTCACTGTCCTGCTCTCACACCCATACATAGAAAGTAAAAACATGTGCCATGGATGGCCTTGTTTTGTTATTCGATTATATGTCTTTACTCTTCAGATCTTCCAAGTCTTAGTCATCATCTGATTCCTCGATTACAGTTTCCATCTTAATGAATGGCTGAGTCAGTTCTGATGTCTTCATCATGCACATTAAAGTTATATAAATCTTCTGTGGTCATTATCTTTCTTTTCTGTTCAGCTGTAATGCTGCCTCTTGAAATTTGTTTGATATTTTTGGCGCAGTTCACTTACCTATTATGGTCATTTTGAATGCTGTATTGTGTATTAACTGGAAATTTTGATCCATGTTCTGGGGCAACCCACATATAGAGTCTAATAAGAGTTATAGTAATAAGGGTATAGATATCTTCAGCTAGATGTATATATACAGGAGAGGTGCAGTACCAGCCAAAGTTGATGAAATGTGCTTTTCACTGTTAGTCAAATGTTTGATAGTAAGCAAAGAATTTGATTTGATTGCAAATATCTGTTTTGAATACCCTTTTCTACTTAAAGCACTTTATAGTATTCTTTTTTGAGAAAGAAAGAAAAAACACCGTAATTTTATTACGTTTTCAATTAAAAGAACAAATAACTGTCCAAAATATATTAATCTAATTGGAATGATGGATGTACAAATTAACATATTTGGCTTAATGACATTTTGGCAACAAACATACATTTTTTATTTATACCCACCTGTGTTACAACTGCTAGAGAGATAAATGATTAAGATGCTTCCCTGCAGCTACAGAACATATGGCAACTTCCACTAATCTGTTGTACATACCACAACATTATTTTCATAATAAATGTTTTGTACAACCATTATTATATATATATTTCCTGCCTGAATATTGTTTTAATGGAAGAGCACCTTGCACCATTCATCATGATCCCACTCCTTTAAAACTGTGGAATTTGAATCTATCTTCCAAAGTTTTCTTTTGAAAAAATGTAATTATAGCAGCACATAATCGTGATAATATAGGGACAAATACTTGTAGTAACTCTCAATGCAATTATTCATTATGAAATGAAAGAGTTGTCATTTTCATGTTTAATACAAGTGGCATGAAGCAACCAAAGTTGAGCACTTTCAGGTCCCAGTTGTTTGAATCCCTCTACCATTGAGAGATATGCTTATCTTTGCATTGGCTTACACTCCTAATTTTAAAATAATGGCTATTGATGCTTCTCTCTATATAATAAGTTATAAAAAGAATATATCTTATCTATACAAGGTTAAAAAAATAGTAATGGTATTACAGTTACTATTAAATCATTTCTTTTTGGGGGGTGGGGTGGGCGCGAGCTTCAACCCTAAAAATTCTTATGAGATATCATTAGACTGGTACAACTTATAATGGAAAAAAATCAATGCACTAAGAAAATTAAATTTTACTGAGAGCCTTTAGGCAAAGTGCAATGTTAAAATGCATCTTAGCTTCCCTTGTGGTTCAGAGGAAAGGAAAGAAATGGAATCTGGGTTAGCTGTCATCATACAACAGCTTTTTTAGAAACTGGCTAGACAGCTTGTGAACTAAACTCTTTCTTAATGCTTTCTTCCTTGATTACTTAGTAATGTGAAAATAACCACCCTAATTTGATCATGTGAAAGGTCAGAAGCTTCCTAAATCCATTTTCTTAAAGTTGATCAAAATCAACGAGTAGATTATTCTTTGCAGGAACAAGGTTTTTGCTGGAGGAAAACTGATTTATGTTAACTTATACATCAATGACATCTGGTGCTCTAGAGAGTGAAAATGAGCATGAGAGAAGCTTGAAACAGAATATTGTGTTTGTGGTGTGTCTGAAAAGAAGCCGATGAAACAATAAATCAGCTTTTCTGGTGATATGATAAAATGCATAGCTCATCCGTTATCACTGCCCTAAGATGTGTACAAGGTAGACAGCATGTTACCTGAGCAAATTTTAAATATTTTGCAAGAAAATCCAGACATTTTGGATAAAAATATAGACAAAATGTGGAAATTAATGTACTAAAATCTACAAATGATGTGATTCATTGTAATGAAAATTGTGTAGTACACTATAGAAGGGAAGAAAGATCAAAGTGATTATGTTTGTAAAAGGTTCAATTTGGAAACATTGCAATTTAAAGGAAAATGAATGCAGGCATGAACAACAGATCCATGTCTTCATCTATCTTTTCCTTAATAAGATCTAGTTATAATAAATGTATCACATGGTTTTGTGCTACAAATTGCTTCACTTTTAGAAATGCCAGTCTATAAAATAGGAAGAGGAAGAAGACAGTGTAGTAACATACTGTCAGTTTTGTAACTCAAAATCCAACTTCTCTTGTGTTCTCAAGTATATTTTGGATTACAACGGCAATTTTACTTCACCAGCAGCCATGAGAGGCTGGAAGTAGTTTCAGTCTTAAAGCATCTGGAAGATGCGAGATGAAGTGCTAGCTCCCATGAGCAGAATTCTGTCCATATATATGATTCCTTTGGCTCATTTTTAAAAACATTCTTCCTACACACAGACATCCCATCCCAAAATTGCCATGAAAGCTTAAGAAAAACACTGTGGAACAGTGCAGAAAGTAGCATGCAACCAGTAATGACTGGTTAAGATCAGATGAGTTATTGTCCATCTAGAGAGAAAAAGGATCCCTCTTAAATTTGAGATATCAAAGCATTTTTTTTGGTGTCTGACAAACATATTATATATTCACTCACTCACTAAGCTCACTGTTTCCTTCCTATAAAAATATAAATTCCAGTAAAATTCAGAATGCCATGCTAAAACCAACCTATATCAATGAAACGTGACTTTTGGAAAGAACCCCCTCCTGGCCTTGCCATTTTGGATACCACCCTCTCGTTTCTATGCAGGAGTCTAATATAGTGGAAAAAATCTAGGCTTCCACCACCTATTGCAGGACCTTTTCACAAAGGTCCCCCTGTAACTCTTTATGCTGTTTAGGTTCTCTTTATGACACTCACCCTGGCTCCAGAAATTACAAATTCCAATGTTTACAAAGGTATTTGGGTACCAAAGGCCCTCTAAAGCAACTTACTTCTTTTGAGAAACTGTTGTATTACTAGTGATTTCTTATGTAAGTAAGCCCCAGTTACGGCGCTGCTCAAATTACTATGGGAATCTGATTTTGGGATTATAATTCCCGACTTGGACTATAATATGGTTACAGATTCTCCTTCTCTGGAAATGGTGGTGGTACAATAACATCCCTGACAACTAGGCGATGTCTAATTTGGGGGTGGCTATGTCTCATAACAGACTTTCCCCAATACCCGTAACAAAGTATTCTTACAGCCCAGTCTTCCACTGTATTCTTCTCACGCGCTTTCCTCGTGTTTCATGCTGTTTTTATTTTCTGGATTCACCCGCACCGCAATGACTTTCAATATAATATGAAAAAGGTGGTATTTTTTATATACATATATATTGTCGTCCCTGACACCCCCTGCTACACCAATTACCACCAAAATACTTCTGTACTCTAGAGATCTCTCCATTCCCATCATCCCATTTTCCACAAATGCTTATACAGTATGCAGAGTCTTCAGCCTAAGGTCCTTCTGCAGAGCTGCTCAGAGCTCTCCCTGCCTCCTCAGTATCTGAAAATTGCTACAAAATGAAGAGGAAATGGGTTCATTGAATCTCTGCAGCCTGAGTCTATGCATTTTGAACTGTCTTTTTGGCTTGCAGAAGTGTCTTTCCCTTTTTGAGCTGTATTCCTGGCTTCATTTTCTAGCGGGAGACTTTCAAATGCAGGAAGTGCATCATTGGGGCATCAAGGAAAATACACTCCACACCCACACACACCCCCAACACACATATAGTCAATAGGCTGGGTGGTGATCAGAAGGAAAAGAAAAAAAAATGTGAGAAAATGACAATTATATTGTTTCAACTAAGTAAAACAGCAACTATCCTGGAAAGAAGAATAAGTAGATGATAAGCACCTGTTATCTGGTACACATCTGGGTGGCAGCTTATATCTCTAAGTAGTACTGTGAGAGACAGTATGTTTTTGATGTGTTTATGCAGAGACCACACTGCATTTTCAGTATGAATCTTTCAAACGGATATCTTTCACCATACAGAGGACCTTTCAGTTTTTTAATACATGTTATATGCAAGAAATGGTTGTCTCAATTAAAACTTTGGTAACAGAACTGATATGTGCCCCATTTCAGCTGTCTTCTCTGTTGATTTCCCCTTGAAATTCTTTTTTTTCCAAATAGCCACTTTAAGTCAGTGTTAATGTTTCCTAGGAGAACGAATGGCTGGCATTGGTTTCTGGTTGCTATTACTGATGTCAGGTTTGCATCTAGTTGTTTGTTTTTTTTGGCCAGAAACTATCCTGTTTGTCCTTGTAAAAGCACAGTTGTTTGCAGATGACCTGTCAGTGCTTTCTAACTGTCTGACTCTGTTCTTCCTGAGTGCCAGAACTAGTGCATAATTTTGTGCCAATTGGCTGCTACATTGCGTTTTTTCCTGGACCTTCCCAGGGGCCAGCAACTGAAGGCTGTGGGCCATGTTTGTGTGATTTGTTAGGTCCTACGTAGTATTGTTACAGTAGATGTGGGGACAGAATGCAGTTGACACCTGCATTGTAGCGGAATCTTGTCCCTTTGTCATCCCATGATGACCTTGTTAACACTGGGAGATTATTTACTGGGGCAGAACCTACTCTACACTTTAGTAGTGATATGTATCTGTTGTGTGTTTTTTTTGGCTGAAATCACCAGTAGGATTTGCCTGCTGAGGATAGCCCTGGAGTTTTTGGAGTCCTGAAACTTCATCTCAGATATGTTTGAAGGCTAGGCTGATTACAGTTGTGCATGTGTTTATACACCTTTGTCAGTTGTTCTAACACATTTTGATGCCTCTCCAAAAAGAAGAACTTGGCTGGATTCAAGTATTCAAGCATTACAATACTGACTTTACAAAAACAGATAGAGGGTGTTTTTTCAGTATGCTGGCCTCTAACACTAAACTGGCTCTTAACAGATGCAGTTCATGGAAGATGGAAAGGAAAATTAAGGAGGAAAGGGAGCTTTGAGTATGCGACAACTTACTTACGCCACAGTCATTACCATTTTCACACTGTGTAATAAAAAGACAGACCTTCCACATTTATTTATTTATTGAATTTATACTCCGTCTTTCTCCCAAATGGGATTCAAAATAGTTCAATAATTTAAACGCATACAACTAAAATCTCAATGTAACAAAAGTTAAAGAGAATTGAACAAAACTTATTAAACATATGCTAGAAAACAGTTTTAAAAAATATATCTCTTGCTGTTATTCCCCTTCTGATAATCTGCCTTCCCATTTTCATGAAAATTTTCACTTTCCCATCAGCAATCCCTCTATTCTGTTCCCATTGTTTTGCAATAAACGCTTGGGATGAAACTTATCTCTCTCTGTGTGTGTGTGTGTGCTGCATGTCTCTGTGTCTTTCCAGAATGAATACATCTTTGTAACACTTTGTTGCATTCATTAACACTAGAGATTAAAGAATATTCACAGTTGTTTCCTGACCAAAAATGGGTTTCGGACACAATAACCTCCAAAGGATCAAGGAAGTACTTTTAAATTATCAATATACAAACAAGTGCAATAATTTGGCAAATAGTGGGTTTGTCAACCCTCAGGACTACCACATTATCACACTGTACTCTTATAGTGCTGCTAGTCCACTTTAACTTCTCTGGTTGCCTCCCTGTGCATTCTGGGATGGCTATTTCAGTGAGGTCTAAGCTCTCGGCTAGGAATCTAAATGCCCTCCTTAAACTGCAAATCCCAGAATGCAACAGGACACCCAAAGCAATTAAAGTGGAATAGCAGTGTTATAGGAGTACAGTGCGTAATCTAGCTAGTCAGGAAAAATACATAAAGCAAATTTTTGAAAGATTTTACCCAGTGTTTGTACGTCCTAAAGCGTTTGAATAAATTATTCTGTGCGAATACACATGGTTCTTTCTCTGTGTGAAAATCTTGAAGTTTTGTGCAAAAAACAAGTTTTTTAGAAAAGCCTCCATGTTTTCCTCATACTTTTTGTTTGTGAAAAATTTCTACCCCCCCTCCATAAATACAAAAAGTGTGTGTTTGAAAATGGAAATGTTCAAATTATTATTTTTGTACCGTACCCCCATTTCCAGAAACAGATGTGCTTTTTTTGTGCAAAAGTAGTATTTCACGTGAAAGCTACCAAATTCATACAAAACATGGTGGTTTTTTCTCTCTCCCAGAAATGAGGTGTTTTTATGAAAGGACATTTTTGTGCTAACCGTTTCCAGAAACACACTCTCTCTTTGCTGCAAATGTTACAATAAAGGTCTTCTTCTTCTATTAAACAATCCCCTCCCATATGTTTTTGAAACAGTATTTTTTTTCTATTTAAAAAAAAAACCTACATGTTTTTCACACAAAAAAGTGTGGTTTTCTGGAAACAGTGGTGTGTTTGTTTTAATTAAGCAATACTTCTTGCACAACAAACATTTGATGGTTCCAATTTAGGTTTCAAATGTATCACACACCCATTCTCAGGGCAAGATATGTTCACTACAAGGTGTGAAGTGGGTATTTCGTATCAAAATGTCAATAATGCTTTCCTAAATTAAAGAAATTGAACTTCTAGATGAAGACTAATTTCTAGACAGGTCTGAGGCTCATAACCATGTTTGAAACCAGGCTTCCTCTACCTTTAAAAACAGGTTGTTATAATGAGGGAGCTCTACTTGTTGAATTGCTGCCTCTTATGCTTCTGAAACAGTAACCAAACCCTTTTAATGGAAGGAAGGGGTTGGCAACCAGCTCAGCCCATCTTGCTGCATCTGTTCTCTTTTTAAATTAAATTCTCAAGAAAGCACACTCCCTAAGGCGTGCTGCTAATAATAATAAGTATGAACCATTTAGATGTTAGGTTCACTCAGAGTAAATCTATCACGCAAGATAAATTTGCCTTTATCACAAGACGAGTAATTTTTCATCTGCCCATGCCCGCATCGTAACAGGTGATCAGAAGGAGGAAGTGATACATTAAAACATACCCAAAGGGCCAAAAAATTAAATATGCCAATTGTCCTCATATTAGAAGAAGGGAAAACAGTATAAATGGAGTCTTGGGAGGCTAACCTTTCCCAACCAAAACATTGTGTAAAAACAAACAAAAACAAAGCATTAAAAATCTAAGCTGTGTTACTTAAAATGATCATCTTTGGAAGGGTAGCCTTCTTCGCCTTCCAGTGCATGATAGATTTCTGGGAAAGAAAGAAACAGTTGTAGTTAAAGGTTAAAAATACAATACGCCCCTCTGGTACCTAAAAGGAAAAAAATCTTTGATTCCTCACATGTTGTTGTGTGTTGTGAACCCTAAGTCATTTCTACTTATGGTAAGCCTCATGAACACAACATGAGTTTTCTTGCAGGATTTGTTCAGAGTGGGGTTTACACTTGCCTTCCTCCGAGGCTGAGAGCACTGACTTGCCCAAAGTCACCCAGTGTGTTTCATGGCTGAATGGGGATTCAAATCCTCTCCGAGTCATAATCCAATACTCAAACCACTACACCACACTGTCTCTCTCTCTTCATAGTATAGAACCTGAGAAACACTAATCTAGATCATATTTTGTTTGCAAAGCTTCTAGGTTTGATGCTTTTTGGCAAGGGAAATTTTGACTGATAGCCTGGAAAGCTGGCAGTCAGCACAGACAATTTGGAATTGAATAAGTTAATAGTGGCCCTCTCCAGATGGGCCATTTGACATACTCTGTACTTGCTGGGGTTGCCTGGGGGCATCTCTTTTAGATGCCCGCAACCCTAATACTTATGGATCGTACAAAATGGCGGTTCCTGTTCACACGGGCGCCACCATTTGACATAACGGACACCTACGTCCGACGTCACAGTGCCCAGGTGATGTGTGAGTGCGCCAATGGTCTGCAGTGTCACTAGCGCGCCACAAAAGAAGCTGCTTTTTGCAGCTCTTTTTCTGCCACCGCTAAGCTGTGCGTATAGCCACTGTCTTGCTGGAGGCACAAGGGCACCGCCCCAGACCGTCTTAGACGGTCTGTACACACTAGTATTACACAGCTTCCTTTGCATTCTTCAGATTCTTTTTTACCAGTCCTCAGATTCTTTTCTACAATAATGTAGTGAGGTAAAAATGGGAGAAGCAAGATAAAACAATAAGAGAAGGCTCGTAGAATAGAGTCATACAAGAGTTTGGCCCAACATTCGGAGAGTAGATTTTTGGACTATACCAGTTTGGGTTGGAATGGGGGACAATAACAGAAAACTCTCTTTATTGTTTCCTCATGCAATATTTGATTGTACGCTAAAGTTACAAAACATATTTTAAAAGCCCAAAATAGTAAGCAATTGCAGTATTAATATTAATACACCTATCTTCAATTGTATTGTGTGTTTTTGCCTTCAAGTCATTTCTGACCTATGGCAGTCCTATCATAGGGTTTTCTTGACAATTTCTTCAGAAGGGGTTGTCATCGCCATCCTCTGAGGACGAGAGAGTGACTGCTTAAGGTCACCAGCAGTTTTCATGGCCAAGTGGGGACCTGAACCCTGCTCTTCAGAGTCATAGTTCAACACTCAAACCCTATGGCACACGGGCTCACAATACTTCAACATTATATAGTGTGCTGCAAATTTAGATGGACGTAATTGATTTTTTTTACCAGTTTCTCCTGGGGTGCATTACAAATGAGTGCTGTTATTATTCCCACCCATTCTCTTACACTGACATCTTGTTGAGGACTTAAAATGGACAAGAGTGGGCAGCATCCTGAACTTCCAACCTTCTGTGCAAACAGGTTCAGCTACTGAATCCTAATATCCTGAATTTGGGTATTTTTGTTCTTGTTGCACGTTTACCCTAGTGATTAATTATGGGTCCAATATATCCCTGTTATACAAAGCAGAGGACATAATAACTGGTAATCCTGCCAATTATTATTACTTTATCACCTCCCTCAAACATCATTTCACTCTATTCAAATATGTCCTTAATACTGCACTAATATTTCCAAAGGACAAGAGTTTTGTTAAGGCAGTATTGTCCTTCAGAGCATAGAAATATTCATAGATATAACTTCTTTAAATGTTTCTGAGAGCAGTACTTTAATTAGACCATGTGAATAAAGCACACTTTCAAGATATCAGTAATGATAAAGCAAGGTACAGTATGTGTCCTAGATTTCACTGGTAATTGGTAAATTGCTATACTTTATGGAATGCCGTGACAACTGAGGAGCGATTATGAACCAAAGATGTAGTTTCTTTGATGAGATGATGACTCCTTGATTAATCAAAGTACTGGAACAGGTTGTTTTATATGCATTTTAGCCTGGCTTTTCAATCTAATTTTTCATGTAATTATAACCACATCATTTTCAGACATCCTTTGCAAAAGCAGCATAGGGTAGCAGCCTGCATAATTTAAAGAAAAGGTTTCCCATTAATAGCAGAGTATATACAGTGTGAAAAGTAGGGTAGAGGTAATTATTTGACTTGGCTTAGAGTATTTAGGTTTGTTACTCAGTTTAATATTCTAATGGTCTCAATAACATTTTATTTTGCATTTCAACTCCACTGTCTAGTCTAAATAGCATCCAGCTGTCAATCCTGAACTACATTTAAGTATAGATTAAAATGAACATAGTAAATATGGTGGAGAAATGTTTTCACGATTCAATTATACAATTCTACTAGTGATTGAGAAAACACATGTTTTCTTCTCGGTCAGAGAACTGAGGAGAATTTGTTTAAAATATTCTTCCCACAATTCTCCCCTTTCAAATGGTGATTTCTTCTCTCCTTTTCAGCAACTAGCGAAATATTTTTCACAAGTTCTCTCTGAATGACAATAAAGACAGGAGATAATACGCTAATTACTTTGCATTTCAAACTCAATTACCATCTCAAAAGGAGTTTGGCGAGGTTTAAAGAACATTCCTTATGCTTAAAATACCCTGGAGGCACACACACAAAAGGGAAAAAAGCCAGCCTCAACAAGAAATGCTAGAAGGACCCTCAAGGACCATCCAGTCCAACCCCCTTCTGCTATGAAGGAATACATGGGATCACTCTGCACCTCTCCCAGGCTGATGCCAGGTCTAATAATAATAATAATAAATAATAATAATAATAATAATAATAATAATAATAATAATAGGCAAGGAGAGTGCAGAAACCACAACACACACTATATGTTTACTGCCAAAAGTGTGAAGCCGTATTTATATGTGTACATACACAGCTGTCTGTGTTTGTTGTGTGTGTATACACACACACAAACTGGGAGCAGCCAAGTGTAATGCTGCATGTAATATGCTTGCACGCACATTTGTGTGGTATATATATATATATTATATACACACTACATATACATACACACACGCATATATACACACCACACACACAAACTGTGGAGCAGCTGAAAGTTTAATCTGCATGTATGTGCTACACACACTTCTTTTTGTTTGTAAATATTTACATACATACATATCATTATACATATACAACACATGCATATATAATAAATTATACCACTACACAAACGTGGAGGTGCTGAAAGTTTAATGCGCAGTATTGCTTACACACCATCTTTGTGTGTTTGATATATCTAATATACATACAAATACATTATACACACACGCATATATATATATATTATACACCACACAAACTGTGGAGGTGTGAAAGTTATGCTGCAGTATGTGCTTACACACACTTCTTTGTTGTTTAAATATAACATCTACATATACATATCACACTGCATTATATATATATAATAAATATATATACACACACAAACTGTGGAGGTGCCGTGAAAGTTAATGCTGATGTATTGCTTACACACACACATCTTTTGTGTTTTCTATATATATATATATATACACAACATACATACATATACATATACACACACGCATATATATATAAATATATATATACACACACACACCAAACTGTGGAGCTGCTGAAAGTGAATGCTGCATGTATATGCTTACGCGCACATTCTTTGGTGTTGTATATATATATACATACAACAACACACCACACACACACACACAACACATAATATATATACACACACACACACACACACCCACAGACAAACTGTGAGCTGCTGAACTTTTCCCTGCCATTCATTCGCTTCTCCTTTTGTCCTTGTCCTTCTTTAGATGCAAGCCTGAGGGCAGGGAATATCTAGTAATTGTAGCTGCTCTGATAGCCTTTTGGCTGAAGAAGGCTGGGCTAAATTATTATTATTATTATTATTATGGCAGGAGAGTGCAGAATTTCCAGGAATGAGAGAGTGTGACTTACCCAATGTCACCCGTGGATTTACATGGCTGAGCTGGGATCCTCCCAGTCACCATAGAAATTCCTGGCTGACCTTGGGCAAGTGCCACTCCCTCCTTCAACTCCAACTCCTAGGTATCCTCATGGAGGTTTTATTCATGGCAGAATCTTGCCATCCCACCCTACTGCTCTAATTGAGGATTCCTGCTGGCTTATTAGACTGCAGTTCCCAGCAGTCTGGGTGCTATCAGAGCAGCTTACATATTGTAGAGATTTCCCTGCCCTCTCTCTTGCACTTCTCCCATGGGATGCAAGGGTCAGCAACATCATCATTATAATTGGCACAGTCTCTCACCTCAGAGCAGGACATGACAAACCTCTCTCTCCATCTCTTCAAGGTGATTTCGCTAGGAATCCAGTCCAACCCCCTCCTGCTTGAAGTAATACTAGGAATACATGGCATACTAGAGGGCATGTAGTCTGACCCCTGTTCAACATCAGGAGATGACACTGGAAGATGGGACAAACCGAGGGTTTTCTTGGCATAAAGAGGAGTTTTTCATGGGATGCCCCTGAAGCTGAGAAGTGTGACCCTCACAGATGAGAAGGAGGGGTTGGGTGCCAATGGCAATGCTCTTCCCAAGCAGGATCCTGAAGAAGGAGCAGAGTGGGGGAGATGGCAGAGTTCTGCCATGAATAAGCCTACCAGGAAGGAATCTAGGAGTGAAGCTGAGAGGATGTGACTCGCTCAAGGTCAGCCAGTGAATTTTCTAGGTGACTGGGAGGCTAGAGTTGGGGTACCCTCAAGGACCATCAGTCCACCCCTTGCTATGAAGTAATACATAGGAATCATGCATACTAGAGGGCAGTAGTCTGATCCCGTTCACATCAGGAGATGACACTGGAAATGGACAAACTGAAGGTTTTCTTGGCACAAATGGATTTTGCCATGGGAGCCCCTAAGCTGAACAGTGTGACCTCACAGATGAGAAGGGGAGGGTCGGGTGCCAAGTGGCAATGCTCTTCTGCCAAGCAGGAACCTGAAGAAGGAGCAGAGTGGGGAATGGCAAGAGTTTCTCATGAAAAGCCTACCAGGAGGAATACTTAGGAGTTGAAGCTGAGAGGAGTGACTCACTCAAGCAGCCGTGAATTTCTATGGTAATGGGGGCTAAGTTGGGTACCCTCAGGGACCATCCAGTCCAACCCCTTCTGCTATGAAGGAATACATGGGATCCACTCTGCACCTCTCCATGGGATGCCAGGTCTAATAAAATAATAATAATAAAATATATAAAATAATAATAAAGACGGAAGGAGAGTGCAGAATATCCACACACACACACTTATAGTGTTACTGCCAAAGTGTGAAGCCGTATTTATATGTTAACACACGCGTCTGAGTGTGTGTAGGTGTGTATACACCACACAAACTGTGGACAGCGAAAGGTAATGCTGCATGAATAGCTGTTGCACCACATCTTGTGTGGTGTGTGTAGATATAATAATAATATATACACATACATACACACACGCATAACACACACACACACACAAACGGTGGAGCGCTGAAAGTTTAAGCTGCGTATGGCTTACACCTCGGGTTTAAATATAACGTACACATACTATATACAGATACACACACCATTATATATAATATAGATATATATAAACACACCACACACACACACCACACAAACTGGGAGGTGCGAAAGTTAAGCGCATGTATAGCTCACACACACTTTGTGTGTTGTGGATATCTATAATATAATACACACACACATCTACATACATACATATACCACACACGCATATAATATATAAATATATATACACACACCCACACAAAATGTGGAGCTGCTTGAAGTGTAATGCTGCATGTATGCTTACACGCACATTTTGTGTGTTGTATAACGTATATATATCCACATACATACCTCCACACACACACACAACATATAATATACCACACACACACACACACACACACCACACAGACAAACTGTGGACTGCGAACTTTTCCCTGCCATTCATTCGCTTCTCCTTTTGTCTCTTGTCCCTTTAGATGCAAGCCTGAGGCAGGGAAATCTAGTAATTTGTAAGCTGCTCTGAAGCCTTTGGCTGAAGAAGAGCTGGGCATAAATTATATATTTATATTATTATATTATTATTATTATTATTATGGGGCAGAGTGCAGAATTTCCAGGAATGAGAGAGTGTGACTTACCCAAGTCACCCTGTGGATTACATGGCTGAGCTGGGATCCTCCCAGTTCACCATAGAAATTCACTGGGGACTGGGCAAGCACATCTCTCAGCTTCAACTCCTAGTATTCCTTCTGGTAGGCTTTATTCATGGCAGAACCTTGCCATCTCCCCCCACTCTGCTCCTTTTCAGGTTCTGCTTGGCAGAGAGCATTGCCACTTGCACCCACCCCCCCCTTCTCATCTGTGAGAATCACACGTCTCAGCTTCAGGGGCATCCCATGACAAAACTCCTCTTATGCCAAGAAAACCTTCAGTTTGTCCCATCTTCCAGTGTCATCCTGATGTTGAACAGGGGTCAGACTACCTGCCCCTCTAGTTGCCATTATTCCATGTATACTTCATAGCAGAAAGGGGTTGGACTGGATGGTCCTGAGGGTACCCAAACTCGACCTCCCAGTTCACATAGAAATTCACTGGCTGACCTGAGCGAGTCACATCCTCTCAGCTTCAACTCCTAAGTATCCTTCCTGGTAGGCTTTATTCATGGCAAAACTTGCATCTCCCCCCACTCTGCTCCTTCTTCAGGATTCTGCTTGGCAAAGAGCATTGCACTTGGCACCCAACCCCTTCCCCTCATCGTGAGGGTCCACACATCCAGCTCAGGGCACCCGCAAAACTCCTCTTATGCCATAAAACCCTCGGTTTGTCCCATCTTTCCAGTGCATCTGATGACAGTGTGACCCACTTGGCTGTTGATGTTGTTGCCTTTGGTGGGCACTCTCAGTGCTTTGGGAGGACCTGGCAAAACGGGGCAAGAAGGGGGTTGTGGGTTTGTGTGTGTTTAGAGGGCTCTCGCAATGAGACATGCCAGTGTCTTCCTCTGAGACCCGAGAGTGTGACTTGCCCAAGGCCCCCAGAGGGCCTCCTATGGCCATCCAGCCCTGAGCTCTTTCTCCATGACCTCTTGGAAACATGGCGTTGTCGTCTGTTGGACTTTAGGACTCTCCTGGCCATGCAAGGCTTGTGGGGGAGGGCAGTGCCTCCCTTTGAGGCTGAGAGTCTGGTGCCAGGGATATAAGAAAACAACAACAACAACAACAACAACAACAATATTGGGTATGTAGTTTGTGTGAGACATTTAGCCTTCTTGTCAGAGAGCTCTGGTGGCACAACAGGAGTTTCCATAGCATTAAAGTATTGTCGAACTGGATTATTTCTGCAGTGTGCACTGCAGCCTTATTAGACTGCAGTTCCCAGCGTCTGTGGTGCTATCAGAGCAGCTTACATATTGTTAGGATTTCCCTGCCCTCTCTCTCTGCTGCACTCTCCCATGGTGATGCTAAGAGGTCATGCAATAATTAATAATAATAATTGGCACAGTCTCTCAGCCTCAGAGGCAGGACAGACAAACCTCTCTCTCCAGCTCTCTCAAGGTGATGCGCGCTAAGGCACAAACCTACATTTATTTTCATTGTGTGGGTGTGTGTGTGTGTGTGTATGTACTTGAATTTCTTGGCCTTGGAGAACCCAAATCAATGTCTCCATGCAAGGTATAATCTCCAGATCATAGTGATGTAACTGTATTTCATCAAAGTGATTAGTCATTTTTTTATCATCAAACTACCTGTCTTACTCCAAAAAAAACGGTGGCCAAGACCTTTCCTGATAGATTTTTGAGATTTCAAGTTCTTCTGTTCTGTGAGAACTTGAATGTCAGAGCATGGCATAAAGGGCAAAGCCTCACCTTTTGTTATCTTTGTGTTTTCAAGCAAAGCTGCTGTGATTAAGCAAAGTTGGAGCAAATCACCTAACAAAAGAAATAGCCTCCAGGGATGAATGGGATGTCTTTTCTTAAACAAAAATATGCAAATAGTGACTATCGAGAGTCAGATGAAGGATTCTTCTCTCCCTCTCATTATCAAATGACTACTGCCTCAATATTCTACTCATGATAGAGAATTATTCAGCAATTTCTCCTTCTCCTCTCCAGATTGTAATGAGAAATGTTCGAAATGCCATTTTTCTCCTAATTTTCGATTTGGAGAATATTCTTACACCTAATTCTACTCTTCCTATCTAAAGATAAAAATACTTAAATTGTAACATCTTCGATAGATTTTCTTGTCTGTATCTACTTGTTTTAGATTGCAGCAAATACGACTGGATTGATTGGCAACAAATAATCCTCTAACGTAACAACTATTGTGCCATTCATAATATGATGCATTAAAAAGAAACACGCTTTTAAAATACAGCTGGGCACTATATCCAAAGTGATCTAAATAAATCTTCGTCTTTGCGAATGCCTTGGTCAATTACAGTGCATGGACTGGTTAGCTTATTAAGTAATAACACATATATATCAATACTATCATGTGAAATGATTATAGCTCTTTTTTAGTGGCAGCACGGCTACACTGACACTTTTGTTAACAGACGATGTAAGATTTACAAGGTTTATATTATGCAACTCATAGTGATTAAAGGTTCTGATATGATGATAATGGTATCATTCAACTTAGATTCACCTTATGGTCTCCATAAGACAGAAAATGCACCAGCTATTGGAACAGAAGGCTAACATTTCCGATTTAGCAAACTATTTGGTCCTCTTGTGTATTTTGTTTCTACAATTATCAACTGAGAAGGCTGTTTCCTGATGTAATAGACAAAGATGGTGTCCTTCCCCTCCCATCTATGTATAAAATTCTCACTGAAGGGCAGAAAAAACTAGCTCAGAAGGAACAGGCCAGACAGTGTAAACACACTTCTCTCTTCCTTGCTCCTGCTTCCTGCCCCACAGCATCTCCTTCTTGAGACGCCTACATCACTTTGGACTGACCGATGGGCCAAAGGTATGGCTCAGCCACTTTGCGAGCATGGCATGCAGATGAGGATTGCCCCAGAGCAACCAGAAGTTGTCTGGGCCCCCTAAGACAGCTCAAAGCCACCGAAAAAAGAAGCAGGAAAAGTCCACGCTTTCAGCCATCGTCATTGCGTCCTGGGCTGATCAGGTGCCGCTGGCAGCAGAGAAACTCAAAGACAGAGCACTCCAAGCCACTCATCTGCTTGCCCCTTTCTGTTGAAGGCCCCTTCTATCAGCTGAAGCTTAATTCTATTACTTTACTCCATCTGTCATTACTAAAACAATATCTTGAAAATCTCACACATTCTGGGAATCTCAAGGTCTGATAGGTTCATGTTATTTTAAACCCTTGCAACCATGTATTCAAAGCATTTCATTCATATTCCATTAAAATACATTCCTGCAGTCAATCTGTCGTGATCTTCTGATTTAAGTAAAGTGAGTGAAATGATCTTCACCACTTCCCTTTTTGGAGCGAATTTATTCTCATTTGTTCTTTTCCTCTTAGTCAGCTAGTAGCTTCCAATCAAGGAATGACTTTAGCAGGACTATCTTATTCCAACAACCGTCTTTAGGGATACATAGACAGAACGTGGCAGACACTTTGTAGTGCTTTCATCTAACTGTTTTTGTCATGTTTTTTGTGAAAAGAATTTTAAAAAGCTGCAGGTCATCCTCCAAAGACCACTAACTGGGAGAAATCTAACACTGCACTGCTTCTTCTTGTTCATCAGATCTCAGTCAGGTGGTTGGAAGCTCCATGGTTCTCCACAGACTGATACTGTCAGCATTAATGCTTCTACATGAGTGCAAGCACCACCTGTGCTTAAGGGAACCTTGCTGAAAACATAAACACAGTGTTACTGGCTTCCAGACAGCCATGCACATAATGCATGAGGGCATTGATCCCGCTTCACTTTCTGCCTCCTCTCCAACTAGAAGTTGGGTACTGTAGGGATTCTTACAAGCAAGGTTTCAAAATAAAACAACAAACAAACCCAAAACATTATGTAAAAAACAGAAGCCAACAACATGTCGTCCCCCCCCCCCCCCGCAAAATTCAGAGAGTGGGATCCTTTTTAGTTTTTGTGGTCAATTTGCTGTGGAAACTGTATATGCCAGGGGGGACTCGGCACCCACCCATCCCCTCAGAGACCCTGGCTTTGAGAAGTTGAGTTTAAGAAAGAAATGGCTGACAGAAGGGGAAAAACAATTTATGGAGATGTAATAAACTTTTTTTGGGGGGGGAAACTCCAAACTGTCAATGCCCCTCCAACCAGCCAGGGATGATCAGAAGGATTTGTCAAAAAGTTATCAGGATGATAGCCTGTCAACCCTCTGGACCATTAAGCGGAAGAGGCAGCTGCTCCCAAGAAAGAACTGACGTGTCATGAAAACAGGCAACTGCTGTTTTTAAATTATGGTTATAATAGTTTTATTCCAAGAAGAGCCAATTGTATATTGTTCTGCATCAGGTCCCAAATGGACTTATAGCCTCAAAATAGGTTGACAGGGGAGTGTATGTTATTTGAATTCCACTCAGTTTAGAAAGTTACTCTAACAACTAATTTGTTACCGGTTGTTTGGCCACAGAAGTAACATAAAAGAAGACTGAAATAATAAGGAAATCAAGTCCTCAGAATCGAGACTAGGAAGTTCAAATTTTTTGGTTGTTTCAGTTATTGTATGTAGTAACTGTGTTGTAACGGATGGCATGGATATATTGTGGAATGTTTGTTTGTAGTTGGGATATGGTATTTTGTTTTTGTTTTTAAATATAAAATATAAAAAACCTAATTTGTTCTGTGCCATGGCCAGCCAAGAGCAGGTCCGGAGGATAGAGAGGAGGATGGGGTTCCTCCAGTGCAAGAGGTAATTGAGCCTACACAGGTGCAAATCCTGAGCCAGTGCAGAAGGTGATTTGAGGCTACACCAGGTGTTAATCCTGCTCTGCTGGAAGCCAGCTCCCTGATCTCCCACCAAGAGGAGGAGGCTGAGCCAGGTCCTAGTGCTGTGGGATCTCTGGTGGGTAAAGCATCGTTGGTGATCTGGGGAGGAACCAGGCTGTGGAGGTTCCCTCCTTTAGGCAGCGCAGGGCTGAAAGTGCTGCAGATGCAGGTCCAGGGATTGCTGAGAGACAATTGGCAAACAAGCCTCAGCTGCACACGAGGAGGGAACTCCTACTTAACCACCTCTGAGATGCTAACTTGGTGCCAGAGTTTATTGCATATCCTTGTGTGTGATTGCTGCCTGCACTGACTCCCTGTATCTTGACTCCTTGTTACCTTGACCTTGACTTTGGAATGGACTGACTTTTGCTATCCTCTGGCTGACTGACCCTGGACTGGACTGATTATTGTGATCCCTGTTATCCTGACTTTGGCTTTGGCTTTCGGTTGCCTTTCGCTCACCCCTGCAAGGTTTGTGGACTATTTACCAGCTGCATAGCGATTACCTTGTTAGCCCCCCTTATCGGCGTATGTTTTGTGGGCTGGCTGCAGTCCAGGGACATTCGTAACTTATGAATTCTGCAAAGTAATTTATTAAATTAACATTTAAAATTACTTTAAACTAATAACTAGATCAATTTGCTTTTTCATTGAAAATGTAACAAATAGCATTAAAAACCACTCACACCAAATGACCCCCAGGTAACAATAAAAACAACCAGCAATTACATGGTTTTCTTTTAATGTGATGCATCCTCACATCATTTCACAAAAAGAATGTCATGCTGTTTCTCTAAAATAACATGGTTAGGTAATGCCACTATCACCTGTAATATTACCTGCTTTAAGTTCCAGTCCTATTTCAAGCAGCACAGTGCCTGGATGTGCACTGCAAAATTAATGCTGTTTGACACCACTTCAACTATCATGGCACAATGCAATTTCTGGGATTCTGGGATTTGTAGTTTTGTGAAATATTTAGCCACCTGTCAGGAGAGCTCTGGTACCACAACAAACTATAATCCCATGATTTCATAGGGGATGGAACCATGGCAGCTGAAGTAAGGTCAGTCTGCATTAATTCTGCAGTGCAAACTCATCCAGTGTCTTGCTCTGGTTCTGAAGGAAAAAGTTATCCTGAATCAAGGCAACCCACCACCAGAACTTTCAAGGAAAATTCTGAAACGATATTTTGCACGTCTCTACAGTTCTCTTAATCAGATACAAGAAGTGGATCATGATTTGGATTATTTCAGTTTTATGTAAACTTTAGTAACCAGACCAGATTGAAGACTGAGCATATGATCCAAGGCCAGGCAAGAAACCAAGAGCACAGCTGTGTCAGAGTCCTAAGGAAGTATTCCAGATGGCTATCTAGGTGACTGGAGAGTTTCTTACTGTCTGATTATACTGCCCAGACTGAGTTGTTAGTAAATCAGTTTGATCATTTTGATACTGAAGTGACACCAGCTTGAAGTATCTGGAGAAGTAAATGCACTTGTCAGTGTTGCTGCAGCCTATGATCTTTCTAGTCTTCCTTTTCAAGGCTGTGAAAGTCTGATGAGACCTTAGAATGAAAGAAGCCAACTGTATTATAGAACTAATCTTGTTATATTTTGATGGCATTTTTAAGGACTGCCAGATACCTCTGAAGAAGATCAAATCTTGCAGAAGCCTTATCCATATGTTCCATCCCTTGGACACAGACTATTATAACTGTAAAAAGGAGGTGACTTTGCAGAGTCACTTTGTGAGAAAATGCAGCTACAGGCTTCATTTTTGAAACAGAGCATTTATTGTATTTATATCCCATCTTTCTCCCACCACAGAATGCAGCTTGCAATAACTTAAAACAAAATTCAGCTAACTTTCAAACAATTCTTTTAAAAAGCACATAATTAAAACAGTTTAAAACATAAAAAAGATAACACAATATAACACTTTCAAACATTCTCATGCCACATAATTTAACAGCAGAAAGGGGGCCACTGGAAAAGGTTATCTCCTGAGTCCTCCCCAAATGTGTCTGTGATGGTAATAAGACCAAAAGCCCCCATATCCAAAGGATCTTTAAACTTGGATAATCTTGCATAGTATAATAAGAAATGTATTAACAGTTGTTAAATACAAGCAATTTACTGATCTAGCAATTCTCTCTAATAAATATGGTAAACACCTCCAGATTCTGAGATGTACTGATGTCTATTGACAGCTACTTAAAAAGACTATCTGCATTTACTGGTATTCATCAAATGTGTGTGTGTGGAGGGGAAATATCCTCCTCGCCCCCATATGTAAAATTCCCTTTTCAACCAGGAATGCCCTAGACAGCTTAGAATAAGATCTGAAAATTGATGTTCAGAATTATTAAACCATAGTTTAAGGCAAATTGGTACTGACGCTTTCATTTTTCCATTCTTTTGTGCAAATGGTTATAACGTTCAGTAATAACAATCTGAAACAAAATGGTACATCTTGCATCTAGTTTAAAATGCACAATGAACTGTGCATTTCCAGTTTTATAAAATTTTCTTATTTGGTAGCAATTGTTGGCTTGTTTCTTTCTGGTAATAATAGCCTTCCAAAAACCAAATTGACTTGCAGGAGGATGATTTTCTTAGCGACCTTTGTTTATGTGTGTCAGTTAAGGATTTTTTTTCATTAAAAACTGAATCTTGTTGAATTACTCTTTTAATTTGTATCTTGGGTACAGTGAACTCTGCTTGCATGGCTGTTCTTGATATTGTCAGAATTCACCCGGAATTGTCCACATTCACATGAATGTTATTATTTACCACAGCTTGGACATGCAATATAATGCAATACATTTATATGGAAGACAAAAAGTACAATACTCATATATGAGCTAAAACCATTGAATTTATATCATTTTCCTTTACCTTCTCTTAGTTTATGTTAATGTTGTTATTTTGTAGTGTTGTATGGACTACACATTCCCGGGGCCACAGGAGCTTTCTGTTTGCCTTTGGAGCACCCTATGGCAGCTGCCACCCCAAACCACCCCAGGCTCCAGAAGAGATAAGACATCAGTGTGCATCTTTACTACTGTTGGGTGGGGAGTGGGGGGGAGAGAAAGAAATGACGGATCTAAGAAGCTTCAGAGAAGATGACTGGGTTTTGTACACATCATCCTCACTTTCAGCTCCTACTCCACCTAGTCAAAATCCTTCCTATTTCAGTTACCATGAATGGGGTGGTATAATGGTGGGACAAGCATTTTGGCTTTGTCCCAGTTTATATCTTTTAAAGAGGCAACACTTTATTTCTGGGTCTCACAAAGGCTATACATCTAGCTGGAAGCAACTTGAAATTCAGTATCCACATGGTTGTCATTGGTGTGATTGCCATGTCACATTTCCTGAAATATGTTTGTTGTTTGTCCAGTGTTCCCTCATTGCCTTCAAGATCCAAAGTAAACCAGTGCAGTATATTATTTTCTGCATTATACATGCAGTTCTCTCCTATTCATTTTTCTTTCAGTAGCTCAGTACTGATACTTATTTATTCCAGCTGAATATCCTAATTTTTTTTCTTGTGTGGGGTAGGGGTAGTAAGCCTTCAGAAAAAAGTATGTTTCTTCTTTTAGTCATTGGTCCAATTTAGTCAGTGGTACAAATCCCATCAAATTTTAAATTTATGTACAACAGAAGTGAAAAATCTTTGGTTCTCCAGAAACTATGACCTTACCAATGGACATAAATTTATCTTTGACAACTGGATAAGAATTTCCATCTCTGGTAATACTACAAAATAATGAAAACTTTCAAGAAACAGTGCCATCATGATTTGCTTTTGATTTGGATTTGTTTCCAAATTTGACTTATACAGACATAGACAATATGGTTTAAGAATGGTTGGTTCATTAAAGAAAGTATTCATATCTTTTGGTATTTTATTTATCTTCATTTTCCCATTTACCAGTAGGTAAAAGTGTAACAACACTGAGGATCATTTATGTTTTTGTTGCTGTTTTCAAATTCCTTCAAGTTAGTTTTGACTCATAGCAACCCCATGAAACGAGATACCTCTAAGACCTCTGTCCTTAACCACTCTGCTCAAATCCCGCAAGCGAAGGGCTTGAGTCTGTCCATCTGGTATGTGGGCTTTCTCTCTTTCTACTGCTCTCCACCTTTCCTAACATTATTGTCTTCTCTAGTGAGTCCTGCTTTCTTATTATGTGTCCAAAATATGACAGCTTCAATTTAGTAACCTTTGCTTTCAGGGAGATTTCAGGTTTAATATATTCAAGAACTCATTTGTTTGTCTTTTTGGCTGTCCATGGTACCGTTAGCACTCTTCTCCAGCATC
This sequence comes from Sceloporus undulatus, assembly GCF_019175285.1. Taxonomy (NCBI): domain Eukaryota; kingdom Metazoa; phylum Chordata; class Lepidosauria; order Squamata; family Phrynosomatidae; genus Sceloporus; species Sceloporus undulatus. The sequence continues at coordinate 237,457,672 of NC_056523.1, forward strand.
CTATCCCATATGAATTGATTTTCTTTCTATCAGTGTACCAGTAAAAAGTCTTTGCCTGGATGTTATTATCATTTGTGCTCTGCAATTGCTTATGCTGCTTAGCATTTCATCCTAATGTTGTAAGAACATTCCCCACGCAAATACTTAACAAACACGTAACTTGCCTGGTGATCTTAGCACTTTCCACGTCTAATGAAAAGGGATTTGGCTATAAAAGTTCTCCCTTCAAAAAAAATTTTTTTCCCCATAACATGCTTTGTTATTTTGCTGTAACACATTTTTCATTCTCTATCTCAAAAACAATAATGCTTCTGTAGAACAAAATATGAAGGCAATAGTATGGCTTTCTTTTATTTGTACATTAATTCCATCTGTCCAGATCACATTATATGACCACAAATTCCACAATACTGAATTATGTGGATTGTGGTAGGCTTTTTCCTGTAAATTCATGTTTTGTTATGTTTTGTTTTTAAAACTTAGTACTATTTTCTTTCTTTTTTATTTTTATTGAATTAAAAACAATAACAATACTATTTTCATCAGGTAATTACAGCTCCTTTTTTCAAGTTATATATCATTCAAGTACATAAAGACTGATAAGTAAACAAATTTGGGGAGGAGGCTTGAACATTATTTATGAAACAATGACAAGAATCTATGGGGTGAAGCAGATGAGTGGCTTAGAGTGTCCTCTGGTGACTCCAGCCATGAGCTCCAGCCTTTTGTGGCCAGGTTTGGGCCATCTTTGGTGGCCTCGATGTGGCTTCTGGCTGATCTGGGGTGTGTATCATCTGCACACCTTGCCCCCCCCCCAAAAAAATGGCTGGAAGCTGTTCTTTTTTGCCTGTTTGTTTTGGGCCTTGAGAATACTGTATTTCAGTACTCAGTGCCATTCAGTCTTTATTTGGTTACAGAAGGTTTTATATCATTCTGTAGCAGGTTTTTAGATTGCATGGTACAGAGCACTGCAAGATCATCAGAATTACACCTTTGAATCTTGGCCACATAAAATTATGGTATAAACTTCACAACATTGTCAATGTCTGGATTTCTTCTCAATTTAAGACCTACTTTTTAAAAACAATGTTTTCTTCTTCCTGTCGTAATGTTTTCATCATAGGATTACTTCACATCCACATTTATCTGATGGGAATACTGCCAATGAGCTTAAACCTTGCATTGAGATTTTTAGGGAGTAATAGAGACAACATTATCATTGTGCTTGCTGTCAAACAGTAGAGATAAAAATTGATTCTGAGAATGTGTTACAAAGTTTTACTTCTACTGAACTCCCCAAAAATGTTTATACAGACATTTGCTGTTATGCCATAGCATAGTGGTTTGAGTGTTGGACTAGGACTTTGAAGACCAGAGTTGCACTCAGCCCTAAAACCTGCTTGGTCATGAAACCCACTGGGCAATATTGGACAATTTACATGCTCTCAGCCTCAGGGGAGTAAATGGCAAACCTCCTCTGAACAAATCTTGCCAAAAAACCCTCATTGGAGTTTTATCTTTTTTGTTGTTGGTAACTGCCCTTGAGTCAGCCTCGATTCATTGTGACCATATGAATGATACATTTCCATTCTCCCTATCCCCAACCTCTCTGCTTATGTCCTGCAGGCTCAATTCCATTGCCTCTCTAAGTCAACTCATCTGGTATGTGGTCTTTCTCTCTTTCTGCTTCCCTCTACCTTGCCTAACATTATAGTTTTTTCTAATGATGTAGAGACACAACACTACATATTATGGAATCAGATTTAAAGAGCATCCAGAATAATTGATATGTTTCTACACATTTTCCCCTTGAAAGTGTACTATATATGTGGATCACAGGTACACCTACATATTGACCAGTTGGGAGTGTATTTTTTACTTACCAGGCTAGACATCTGAAGAAATAATAATAATATTTTTTAATCTGTTGTCTGTGCAAATTTTGTGGATGATATTTATGCAGTTTATGATTGCTGTTGTTTGTTACATACATTAACTAAGAGACAGAAACATTGGAAGGGATGTTTGTGTACTTTCTCCCCAAAGTTTGAGCAAGTAGGGGAAAACCTTGATGCTGTTGGTAGTTAATACAGTGGATCCTCCGCATACGCGGTCTTCTTATAGGCAGCGTTGAGCATAGGCTCTCAAAGCCGCCAGCGCGCGCGGGGCGGAAGGGGCGGCACGTCCCATTCAATTGAATGGGCGCGCACACCCGTTGCGCCTCGCGTGCCGCCGCGCCGCCATGCACGAGCCCCATTGTTTACAATCGGGCTCGAACATAGGCAGAAATCGCCATACGCGGCGGGATCCGGAACGGATCCCCCGCGTATGGCGAGGTTCCACTGTATTTCTTGTTGAGGACAAAATTTTTGGAGAATATACTTTAAATTTCTAACCTGGAGATGACAGACTTGACAAATGAATAAATCTGTCAGTTTCATTTTCTTCTCTATTTATGTATTTTTAATTTTATGTTCTTTCCTTCCCAGTTGCAAACAAATTAGTGGATGTTGTGAATTCTTGTCAAAAATGGACTGAAACAAAATTTTGATCCACCCTGTAATATGATTATTTATGAAAAATTTTTGATCCACCCTGTAATATGATTATTCATGAATCGCTTATTTATGCACACACACCATGTATAGACTGTAATAGAGAGATTCCTTGTAAGAGCTCTGGTGACAAATGTTAGGAAATTTAAGCCATCAATGAAATGAAAAAAAGGAGAGATTTAGGTGTTATATATAAAGAATTCAGGCTCAGTTTGGGACTGAAAGTCCCTTGGTGGTGGGAGTCCTCTGCCATAAAATGACAACTGTATCTTCTTCTTCTTTTTAATCCATTGGATATATTGAGTCTGCTTGGACCTTATTCAAAGTTACATCAATAGAGCTTCAGCTGGGATGCAGATCACAGGTCAAGAGGTGAAGCACAAAGGCCAAGAGGTGAACAGCATAGCACAAAAGAAGCTATTAGAGAAAGAATTTCTTTCAGAAATTAGAAGGGTTGTTGAATATAAGAACATGCAAGCAGAAAACCAGGGTTGCAGAAATCAGTTTTGAGGAGCAAATCTCTAATAGAAAGATCATCAACAACAGATTATTTACATACTTTAGAAGTAGTAAGCAGGGCAAGGAAACCATCAGATCATTAACTGTCAATGAAATTAAAAGAATTCTGAAGAACAATAAATATTTTGCAGGGAAGCTGTATTAATTCTTTTTATCTCTTTTCACTGCTGAAGGTACAGGGGAACTAATGCCTCCAAGAGACAAAAGTGAAGCAAACAGTGATGACAAGAAAATAAATCCTAGACCTCACTGTCAAATTACAGTCAAACAAATAAGCAGCTCAAGGTGGCATTCATCCAAGAGGTCTTAACTCAAAGGAGAGATTCACACTGTGCATGTTCTGCTTACTATATATGCTAGGAAAGTTCCTCTCTGAATTTGAATCAGGGTAGTACCATTACACCGATGACGTTAATGGCAAATATTTTCAATATAGTGCTGATGCGAATCTGTGGAAGGCAAATATGTAATGATGCAGCTTAGTTTCATTTGTCAAGGATAACCATCTTCATTTCTTCCTGTAATCTGGAAACACAGTCATTCCCCAAACCATTTAGAAAATGGATGCTGGTGTGTTGGCTTCCCGGTTATTTATTCCCAGTTCCTTATAACAAGTTTAAGAAACTTGTAAACCGAGGGAAATTGAGAGAAACAATAACCCTTAGAGAGCCTGATAGGAATAAGACAGCAGATGAATGTCTACCTTCTTCGAGGCTATACTCTATCTCCACCAGTCTCTGAATATCACATTGGGTGAAACAATTTTAAACTGGCAAATCCCCTTTTTACTTATAGTTGAATAGCTCCATATAAATGTCCTCACTTCATAATTTGTTTTGAACTGTTCACTTTACAGAAACAACAACTTCTTGACAGTGATAAAAGTGTAGCAAATATCTTACCAGTACTGTTGCATTTATAATTTGCTTCTATTTTGAAAGAAAGAAAAACAGCAATGCCCATCATATTGACAACTGAAAGTTTGTGTGAATATATAATAAGCAGGTTTTTTTTTAATGTGGAGTTTCTATAATTTATCATTAAATGTGGAGCTTCTTCAGTAGTTTTGTGTGATTTTGATAATGGCCTCTAGTTAGACAAACAAATGAATTATTGATGTTAGTTTAATAAAGGCGGACCATTGAGTGCAAATTAAATGTTTGATTTGTGTTATGTTAACTTGCTTGACAGCCTTAGTCTGAAACCATGGTGACTTAAGGTTACTTATTTTCTTTAAATTAAAGTACAAATAATATGCAGCGCAGTATGTGAAGCCTTAAACTAAGTACATACTTATATATATTTTTTAAAATCTAGTGGAGATTTGAAAAGTTACATCAGTTGCAATATCTATTCAACTCTCTGAAGCACCAGATGTGTGATAGCTCACAATGTTTGCCTGGGAGGCTAAAAAAAGGGAGGGGGAGAATTATAGTAAAGGAAATTCTTGACTCCATGTGCCTTCCTCCCTCTGTTCTATCCATTTAACACTCATCCCAGACCTCATACTTATGTGTCTCATCTGCAGCATGTGTGTGTGTGCGTGTGTGGTGCACAGAGAAATAGATTCTGATTTATTTATTTATATTGGTGAAGACATAATGTCATAAAAATATTTGGAGCCAATGGTAGCAAGCATGTTTTGATATTAATTAATTAAATAAAAGTATTTATTGAAAATAATCTATTGAAGCAGTCAGACTGGACTGTAATCTGTGTGGATTTTATGACACAATTATGGCCTAATGGGTCTGTGCAGATTTGATTTCTGAGTAATTCAAGCTCAAATGTCCATATGTTGTTTAGACTACTCACCATAAAATGTCTGCCACTTTCAAAACTGACTCAAAGCTGCTATTCCCCATGTACCTTCTCCTCATATACAGTCTGATTTGACTAGCATGAGTGATAAAGGGCAGGGAGAAGAAGGGAAATGTCTGAAATTAGGTGTTCCTAAATGACCATGGCTTACTTAGGAGAGCTACATTTGCCCCCCATCTCACCTCATACCAAATAAAATTACGCATGAAGCCTGTTGTAGCCCAAAGTCTTCAGTCAGTGAAGGCATATGTTTTTCCCCTGAAACCATAGGACAATATCTGTTGTGTGGGCACAGCTTCAGATGCTGTATTTAATTGTCATGATGGATGGGGAAAGAGCTGAAGAGCTGAAAATCTGAGGAAATTTTATTTGCGCTACACATTTAAGGAGGCCACACTATTTCCTAGCGATAGTATTGTTGTTTTGGGGTTTGAGCTGTACCATTTCCAGCTTTCATGAATTATTGTGTACATGTGCCTTCAAGTCACGTGTGACCTATGGTGAGCCCATGAATTTCACAGGGCTTTCTTAGACAAGGAATACTCAGAGGTGGTTTGCCATTTCCTTCTTTTGAAAGGTAGCCTGCAGCAATGGTAGTCCCCATTCAAGTACTAACAAGATCTGACTTTGCTTAGCTGCCAAGACTAGATGGAATCTCTTGCCTTCAGATACTCATATGGATAAACCCTATAACACATTTTATTCCAGGGAATGCCTTTTACTATAAATATATGACCCCGTCTTCAGACTTTACAAAATATTTAGCAACATGCATGCTATCACTTGAAAGGAAATCTTGGCATCCTAATATTCATTTGATAAGAAAACAAAGTCTTCACATATAAGGAAATGGCCAGCTAACTGAAAGAATGCAAACAGCTAATCTCTTAGTTTCCCCTTAAAAGTATCTAAAATGAACAGTATTTCTCCATTAAAAGTCAATATTTAAAAGCAATGATAGGGAAAGCATTTTCCTTCTTTTCAGTGGTGATGTGTGACTTAGTATTCAGTAGGAAGCCGACTGTGAACTCATAACTTTTTAGTTACTTTACAGGATCCTGAAGATCATTTGCATTATTTGAATAAGCTGGTTCTTGCTGACTTCATCCCCCATGGAGATATTCTAATCATATCGAAATCTTTTGTTTCAGACATTGCCAGGTCCCCTGGTGTGTACCGAACTCAAGCTTGTAGCAAATGTTGCTGGAAAATAAAAGGGCTGGTTATGATTTACTGTACAGGTTTCATGCTTATGTAGCATAAATCCCACTGGGTGGACAATGAGAACCATAGGGAAGAAAGACAAGGCAGTGGTTTCAAGGAGGTGGGAATGCTTGTTTATGTACAGACATGCCCTCATACAGAAAGCAAGTGAGATGGTGGTGACTGGGTCCTGTACATGTAGAAGAATGGTCTGTGGAGAACAAGATGAGAATAGCAGAAAGAATAACAAACAATAGGCAAAGCTAGATGTATAAAGTTTTGTTTGGTTTTTTTTAGAGAGAGAGAGAGATTGGGAGAGGAAGACTTGTGCCACCTCACAGAGGGGTGAAGGAGGACAGGAGAGAGACTGAAGTTAATGAGAATGTACCACTTGGATTTACAGTGTAACACTGTTTGCTGAGGCTATTTTATATAGAGTTAAAGATCCAGTATACTATCCTGTAAAGTTCTCTTGAGTAGTAATAACACTACTGTACAGTAGTTGGAATGGAATTTGCCAACAAAGAATTTTTGCAAAAAGAGAATGTTCCTCTTTCAAGAGAGATCTTGTAGTACCTTTGAGACTAACTGAAATAAAGAAGTTGGCAGCATGAGCTTTCATAGACTTCCGTATACTTCCTCAAATGCATATAGTCTACAAAAGCTCATGCTGCCAACTTCTTTATTTCAGTTAGGGGCAAAACAGACCACCTTTTTGTGGCGGCCTAGGGGTGGCATCAGAGTGCGGTGTTTAGTGGCCACATGCTCAGACATCCTCAAGCCAGTGTCACACTGCCTGCCCGACCGCGTGGTGGGCACCTCTGAAGTGCCCTGGCAGCGTGGCGTTTATATACTGCATGCCACAGGAGTGCTGCAAAGTCGCAGCAGCAGCAGAAAAGCTGTTTTTTTGCCAGCTCAAAAAGGAGTGGCATTCTGCCTCCTTTTTGGGGCCAGCAAAAAGCCAGATTGAGGCCATGGCCCTGATCCGGCTTTCTCCGGGGTGGCTTGAAGCTGACCTTTCAGGGCCATCTGTTTTGGCCCTTTCTCTCAAAGGTGCTACAAGATCTCTCTAAATACTGATTCTACATACTAACACAGCTATTTCTTTGAATTCTTCCAAGAAAGCTATCCTACCCTGTGTGTAGTAAGGGTTAGATTGAAACAGTTCACACAAGGCATTAAGATATGGTAAAGACAGGGTGGGGGAGACCTTCACAGCAGTTCATTTTAGTGTAGTTAACCAATTCTCTTATTTACATGTATAGGGTTCTCTGTCTTGATATTAGAAGCTGAATTGGGTGTATTTTGGGGTCTGGAGATGTAGCTCTAAATCAAGGTACAGTTGATCCTCCACATCCATGGCTTCTACATCCATCAAGTCACCCATCCATATTTTTTTTTAAATTAAAAAAAATCCAAAAAGCAAAGCTTGATGTTCTGTTTCTATAAGAGACTCCATTTTGCTCTACCATTGTCTATAATGGGATGAGCATCTGTGGGTTTTGGTATCCATCAGGTTTCCTTGAACCAAACCATGAAGATACTTCGGGCTCACTGTATATGCTAAGTTAGAGCTTAGAGCAACATGCACAAATGCCTACATGTGTCTTGAAAATTGCCTCCTTGCAAAATGCCTGATTTCTATGCAAAGTGCACTTCTACAGATCACTTTAACATACTTCCCCCTTTAAAGCTCTAAGTGTGCTACTAAAAACATGGCAGTGTATGTCACATTTTCATAATGATCTCACGCTGTGGAGTTTATATAGTGGCAGTGATGTGGTGTGGTTAGATGTTCACCATATCCTGTGCAACATACCCTGTGTTGGTGATATACAGTAGCTATTCATTACTTTCCTTTCCCACCAAGAAGGTGGTGTAGTGATGTGAACATTGGAGTATGATTCTGAAGATCAGGATTCAAATCTTCATTCTGCCATGGAAAGCCACTGGTGACCTTGGGCAAGGCACATTATCTCAGTCACGGAGGAAGGCTGTGGCAATCTCCCTCTGAACTAATGTCACCCCCCCAAAAACAAACAAACAAACAAACATGAAAGGTTTGCTTTAAGGTCACCATGGGACAGAAATGGCTTGAAGGCACACAACAACTTCCTACTGAATTCAGTAGACAATACATTTTTATAATCAGGGCTGAATTTCTACCATTGGTGGAGTATGTCTATGATCTAAAAGGATGTGGGGCATGTGGGAAAATGTGGTCATCTCTATGCCATTCATGACTCTGTCCCATTTTAGTAAATTTACTGTCATCCTGAGTGTTTGAGTAAAAAGAGATATGTTATCTAACCTTAACAAAAGAAACCCACTCTGGATTCCAAGTTGTTTGATCATTTCTAATCAATTGCCAGTTTGCCATTCTTTAGCAAGGTATTTCAGTTAGTTATTGTTGACATGTAAATCCTGGGGTTTTGGATATAATAAATTATCATTTTTTGCTTCAGGCCTAGGCTTGGGACAGGAGTGGCTTGGATCAGTCTGTAGAGGATCTATGCTTAGAACATGACAGAGGGAAAATGTTTCTGCTTGCTGTTTTGATCAATGGCATTGCAGTTGGCCATGGCATGATTTTAGATTGCTTGGTATGGAAGGGTTTGAGAGATGGCATTGTACATACAGTCCTTCCTGAAAGTTTGGTTTCAGAAGATAATGTTGTGGCCCTCTTCCTCAAAGTTCAACTCAAAGTGTTGGTGATGTCCCTCAAAACCTTAAATGGCTTAGGCCCAGAATTCCTTAGGTGCCATTTCTTTCCATAACAGCCTCCCCCACCTTAATGCCTGAGGGGGAGCCCTTTCTTTGTGTTCCCACTATGCAGAGGCATGTTTAATGGAGCAAGAGAAAGGTTTCTCAGTGGCAGTACCTAGATTGGAACAGTTTGCCTCATCAGGTTAAACTGACATTTTTCATCACATGGCAAACACCATCCTGTCCAGATAAACAGTTAAGCAAGAGCTTAACTAATGCTTTACTACCCTGTGCCTATTTAATTTATATTGTTCTGTAACTCTATTTTGTTTTCCGTAAGTCTATTTTATATCTATGTGGGAACACTTAAATTGAGGTTTTATTGATTTTTTGTTTTGTTTAAGAATAAGTAAAATATAAATTTAAAAATGGAAACGTTCTGGTACATCTGTTACAGCAGCAGGATATTTGGCATTCTGCTGGCATAATGGTGCTTCTGATCAATTGTATAACAGCTCAACCAGAAAACCTTTAGTATAGCATTAGGAGCACAATGCCATCTTGAAGATTCACTGGCAGAGCTGCTATAGTCCCTCATTCCAAGGAACACTATTGATAGAGTACACAATGATTACACATGTTTACATATGTGTAAATGATTACTGCACACATACAGGCTGCTGATTTCTGTAATTTTTTGATATGTTTAATTTTTGTTCCACTTTCTTATCTTGTACTTATATGATTATGCTGCAATATAATCTTATTGTACTCAAAATATATTGATATTTTCCCCTATTTTTTTAGTTAGTTCATGTTTATATTATTTTAAAACAAGATAATTTTGTTATCTAAAAAGTCCTTAAAGGAACTCAGTGCAACATGCATGTTTTCTGATATTCTTTCTTTCTTGCAGTTATCCTGTGAAAGAGACTAGCTCATCCTTCCCCAATCCAATGCCCTGCAGATGTGCTAAAATACAACTGCCTTTATTAGTTGTTAGCTTTAGCTGGCTGAAAATGATGGGAGTTGTGATCAAACACAAATGGGGAGCTCTTTATTATTTTTTGTTATTTTTATTATTATTGTCATATTTTAATCCCACTGTTTCCTTAAAACAGTCGTGCCCAAAGCACCTAACAAAGCTAATAAACTAAAAACAATAAGAGCATCAAAATCATCAAATTAATACTGAAAACAAATGGTTTAAAAGACCAAATTGGAAAAGTATGTCTTTGGACACTTCATAAAAACATTGAAAGTTGAAACTGGTAACAGCATAGGTGGCTAGGCTGAGGAAAAGTGAGAGGCCCAAGTTCACCCAGTAAGCTTATACAAAGCTAAATCCATTGCCTAACACTCTAGTATCTATGCCATGCACATGATTCATGTAAATGCATTAGCAATTGTTAAGTATTTTCAGTAAAAGTATACCATTAAATAATATTTCAAAGGGCACTGGAAAGCATTCGTGGTTTATCTGTTGACAGAGGTTTATTGATGTAAAAAAGTTTATATTCTTTTAATGCTGGCTGACCTAAGAACAATAAGCAATTTTCCACATAAATGCATTGTAAATCTTTAAAGATGGAATGCCTTTACCTAGGTACTGAATTTTTTTTAGGTCATAGCATATGTTGAAGTAGGCTTTTAATAAATACTTAGATGAACATAAAGGACTTATTATATTATAAATGAGAAATTTGGAAATGGCATTGATATACATATTTTTATAGTGCACTATTTTTTCGGTTTATGTCAAATGTGTTTTTTGGGATATGTAAAACCTTTGGGAGAAATTTTAGATGGAAATCCTCTTACTTATTGCCTACCTATTAATATTCACAGAGGTTCTCATGCTTGAGGGAAAATATTTCTCAATTTTTCTAGATGTTCTTGTTGTTCTTAACTGTCCTTGAATCAATCATGACCCATGGCAAATGTGTGGATGAGACATCTCCAAGACCCCTTGTCCTCCACTGCTCTGCTTAGGCCCTGTAAGCTGAGATTCATGACCCCCTTAATTGAGTCAAGCCATCAGGTATGCGGTCTTCCTCTCTTTCTGCTGCCTTCTGCCTTCCCTAGCATATTGCCTTTTCTAATGACTTGTGCCTTCGCATGGTGTGGCCAAAGTTTGACAGCCTCAGTTTGGTCATCTTGGCTTTTAGGGAGATTTCTGTCTTGATCTGCTCTAAGACCCATTTATTTGTCTCTTTGGCTGTCCACGGTATCCTCAGCACTCTTCTCCAGCATCACATTTCAAGTGAATTTATTTTCTTCCTATCAGCTTTCATCATTGTCCAGCTCTCACATCTGTACATGGTGATGGAGAATACAGTGGCTTGGATGATTCTAACTTTAGTGCTCAGTTGTATATCTTTACATGTTAGGATCTTGTCCAGTTCTTTCATCACTGCCTTTCCCATTCCTAGTCTTCTTCTTATTTCTTGACTGCAGTTACTGCTCTTATCAATATTTGATCCAAGGTATGGGACCTCCAACTATTTTGATTTTCTCATTATCTAGGCTAAATTTATGGCCATAGTCATCATTTTTTGTTTTATTTATGTTCAGCAGGAAGCTTGCTTTTGCACTTTCTCCTTTTACCTTTCATAGTCATTGCTCCAAGTCTGTGATGTTTTACTCTAGTAGTATGGTGTCACTAACCCCCCCACAACCTATTAATAGCTGCATTTTTAATCTTTTCAGAAAACAGCACTTTAAAAAGAAGACCCTCATTTTCCATAGGTTTTATGCATAAATCACGTCAAAACATCCAACAACAACAACAATTTTTATCCTGCTTTTCTCCCAAGATTGGGACCCAAAGTGGCTTATTGTGCATAATATATATTATGTTGTAAGGGGGGGGGGGTATTGTTTTCTGTGCAAAAATATTGTTTTGTGCAAAATTCCCCTAGATGACATTTTCACAGAAAGTCCTGAAATGTTTTTAAACGTGCACACTTTTTTTGTAATCTCATATCTTTTATTGTTGTTGTTGTTGTTCTTGCATGCAGGAATGAAATACACAAATAAGCACTCCTAGCAAAATAGAAAATAGACCACTATGAGCAGTGAAGTCTCTCTTGAGGGCCAGTATTCCTATTTAAAATGTATCATTCCTAGATATTTTTCATGGGAGGCAGGACATCAGTGGAGACTGCTCTCCTTTTTTGCTGCCCTCACCACTTCTAGCCAAAAGCTCAGGGAATTCTAGTGGGTGGAGAGTGCAGAAATGGCAGCCAGAAGGAATAGCCACTGATTTCTGTTTACCAGAGAGAAGTAAATCCCCAAATAACATGCATAGTCATGCCTAATCTATTCTCTGTCCATTTTTGGTATGAAAGCAAATTCAATCAAATAGGTCCTACTCAAACTGGTTTTCTGTTTGCCCCAAAATATGTTTGTTTCTGCAACAAATGCTTGAATTATATGCATAGTTTTCTTCTCCCAACACCCCTGTTTCATTACATTCTAATGTAACCATTACATCTGCTGCCCTTTGGACCAAGTTCTGCTTTCATCTGAATTTCTCGGAAAGTGTTTATTGTTAGTGGTGTATTTGATTTTGAACAGGCTCTCTGGCATTACAGTATTTAAATGTTGACGTCTGCTGTGGTGAGGGTCATTACCTTGCAAACCTCACAGATTTAATATAGAATGCACTTTAACTAAAAAAGTTGAGATTTATGTTGTTTATTTTTCCCTTATTGTTACAAAGCAATTAAAGGTAAGGAATGACTGGATTGTAAGTAGTAAAATAGATGCTCTCAGTAATCTCATAAAAAATTTATGCTGTTTTATAATACAGTATAAGATGATACAGAGCTGAAAAGAGATCGGCAATAGGAGGTTATTCTTAGTACAAAGCATCTGTGTTTATAAAGCATTTTTTCATGACATCAGCAACTAAGATTTAACTGGAGCTAATGCAGAAATATTTGGTATTGATTCAATACTGAAAAGAATATGACAGCATAATAATTTACTTAAAAGTAGATATGAGGGTGCAGTAATTCATACTACATGACTGAAATCTTGTTATAATACAAAGCTAGCATATTTCTACCATTAAAGGAGTTCAATATGATTGCATTAGCAAGTCATTATCACATATTTAAAAAGGCTTGCTTAATAAAATAAACTTTTCTCTCATTCTTGTTTTCTTTTAGGTAGATTGTTAAAACTTTCCTGTTCTGCTCGCTAGTTGTCATATTTTAAATTTAATTAACATGGGTTCTTTAATTTTTGAAAGATTGCAATTACTGACCCCTAACCTATTTATGTTGTTGTTGCTGTTGTTGTTGTGTGCCTTCAAGTCATTTCCAACTTACTGCAGCCCTAAAGCAAACCTATCATGGGGTTTTCCTAGCAAGTTTTTTCAAATGAGGTTTGCCATTGCCTTCCCCAGAGGCTGAGAGCCAGTGACATGCCAAAGGTCACCCCGTGGATTTCTGCAGAGGAGAGAATTGAACCTAGTCTGTGATTCTAATATTTGAAAATGTTTATGCCACCTTGAATCAATTGTAAGGCCAATCGGCTACCCTTAACAAGTTTATAAATGAATCATACAGTAGCCTACCTTTATCTGCTGGAGATAAGTTCCAAGGCCCCCAGTGGATGCCTGAAACCCCAGATAGTGCTGAACCAAATACCAGTAACATTCTTGGACTACAGTTGACTGAAGGTAACTGAAACTGTAGAGAGCAAGACTTCAGATAAGCGGACACTACATAATGTTATCAGATTGTGGCTGACCACAGGTAATTAAAACAACAAAAAGTGAAATGGACAGGAATACGGTATAGATTTTTAACAAGTACAGTGATACAATGAGAAAAGTATTCTCCCCCTTTTCATCCATATAGCTGCCAGTGATTTCCACAAATGTGTCTGAGATTGTGACATTGCTACTGAACCATTTTCAGAGGTGCTGCAAGAATAGACTGAACCCTCCAGAGGCCCCTCTGTGGCCCCCTGGGTTTTCTGCCTATCTGGTTTCTCCCTCTTCTCCCAGGATACTTTATCATCACTTTCATCCCTTTTACACTCTCCCACTCATTCATGCCATGCATAGGCGTGTGCTCTTGCAATCTCTTCCTTTGATCATTTAGTCTATTTTTGCTCACTTTTCCTTTCAGACAAAGGCATCTTCTTCATTTCTTTTTTTAAAAACAGGACAGTTGGGTCAGAATGCAATGTTCTCTAGTCAGTGTGTTCAGTTCAAGATATTGTGCCCAGCACTATCATTGTCCCATAGTTCCCTTGGCTCCATCTGGTCAATCTAGACCCCACAGGAGAAATAAAATTTCATAGCAGGACTACAGAAACCCTTAAAGTAAACAAAGTTTGGCTACCAGTCTTGAAAAAACAACAAAATCAAGACCCAGCTCATGCAAATGAAAACCACCCAGGGTCAAGGGGCTTTCCCTGCAGACAATGGATCATTAATTAAATAGACGCCATGAAGCTTTGCAATTCAACAACAGATCAACACAGAGATTAACATGCAAACCACTTCCTCTCAACCATGGGTCACACATATATCTCTCCCATGCCAGCATTCTCTGAAGATGCCAGCCACAGATGCAGGAATAAATTCTTCCAGAACATGGCCACATAGCCCAAATCCCCCACAAAAAACTACAGTTTTCTCTGTAGACTACCTGACTTCTTTTGAATCTGTTTTTAACATGAATTCATTCAGAGTCCCTCTAGGATATGGTGCCTTATATCTGTGACCAGCACTACAGTTGTAGCAGTGCCTTGTCCATTTTTCACAATTTCATGCTACAAGTATATATTTTAGGGCAGTCATTCTTTCAAAGTATATTGCCATGCTTTTTCTCCATATTCTTCTCAACCTCTTTACAGGTTGAGGTTAATATTACCAAAGTATTGTTAGGAAGGATCAAATTAGGGGAATTTAATTAGCTCAAATATTACGAGAGCCGTGCCCTACCAATGCACGCAGCAGGATCGTGTCCCTATGTGTATACCAGAGGTCATCTAGTCCAACCCCAAGAAACAGAGACTCCAATGCCAATGAGTTGCAATTAAAATATAAACATTTATTAAAGCCACACAACAAAAGGGATCACACACGCACACACACATTCAATGCTAAAGCAAGGGAGAGGACTGGGGGGTAAAGGAGAAAGGATAGAGGCACCGTTGAGATAATTACCTTAGGAGTCTTCTCCAAGTGACGAATGTGAGGGATGTAGGCGAGTGAACACAGCCTCGAGGAACAGAAAGCAAGCGTTGACCATGGTGGCTAGACGCTAAGTTCCAGCGGGCTAGCTAACAAGAGGCCCGAAAGAGACAGTCAGCTTTGGCTTACCCAAGTGATTTAAGCGGGGTGCAGTGCCCAAGAGACCTCTGGAGCGTTTGCTCAACAGAACTGAGGTTTGGAACTGTAGCTCACAAAGCCCAAAGAGGAGTAGAATCTAGGTCTTATTTATACTGCGAAACATACCTGCAGGCTATAGCTACCTGGGGAAGTCTAAAGCTAAACAATGGATACACAAAAGGGGTCTGCCACTTCTTTGGGAGAAGAATACTATGTAGATGGCTGGGTATTTAATACCATCAATAGGTGAGGCAAACTTCTTTTGTCCTCATTCTTTTGGGTCGCTTGCGAAAACTGGAAATGCGACTCCCAAAACTGGTTTTAAAGGTTTTAAATTACCTTTTGCTAAAGCCATGCCTTGCTAGGCTGCTTGGCTACATGGTCAGCTCGCCTTTGGGATAATGGCGGCTGGGGTCATGATTTTTGATCGCTTGGCACCCAAAATTTATATAAATCCAAACTCGATAACAGTATTAACATTTCTAAACCACACTGTAGATTATCCACGGTTTCTCCATCCATCCATTATTGTTTGTTTTTTAAAAAGTTTCCTAGTTTTATTGTTTGTTCAAGCACTGCTCACTACTTACATTAACTAAAAACTCCACTAACCAGTTTAATTTGCTGCAGTAAAATCTAGATATTTTCCTGCTGGTTACATCTAGATTGTGTAACACTACAGAGGAAACAAGCAAGGGCAACAATAATGAATCAATTTTTAAAAAATTAAGCAAATTTGTCAGAACATTAATTTCTTAGGAGCTGCAAGGATCTCTATAGAATGGATCCATGTAGTGAGCTAATGTACTACAAGTTACAGATTCTCAGTATGCCCTTTACTGATTGTGTATATTCCTGAATTTTTGGGTTGCCCAACAATGCCAGTGTCCGGCTTGTTTCTTGAATGCTAATTCAACATTAGACTGTCCTTTAGTTCTGATGTAATTGTTAATTTGTGATTACTAACTTTGTCCTGTGTTCTTAGTCTATGGCACATGGCCTGCCATGGAATGTTGTCCTGATCAAGCTATGTTGTCTATTCTGACTATAACAAGAGGCGGATGTCCTAGCCCTGCCATCCACAACCCTGAACCAAAGTTTCACCTGAGCCAGGTGTAAACTAGGTTGCATTCTTCTGTGGCTTTTCACAGTTATTTGTACTACTGTTTGGCATAGATCAGGATGGGAAGAAAGGGAAAAGCCATTTGGTTGCCAAGGAAACATTTCTTCCACACTGGTTTGGAAGACAAGAAAGTATCTTCATGTTGCCTAGACAATTTTTTTCTAGTTGTTCAGGACTGTAGTTCACAGGTGAGCATTGGAAAGAAAAGTGAAATAGCCATGAACAACCACTAAATAGTCAACTGGGGAGGTTTGGATGGTGCAAAGGGCAAACATTTTCTGAAATGGTGTGTGGCATGTTTGCATGCATGCATCCACGCACAGTAGTCTGCAGTCATTGGACAAGACTAAAGATTTGCTTAATTTTACATTAAGGATCAAATCCTGAACATTCAGCATAGTTTTCATGATTAAATAAATGCTTATTGATATTTTATGTTGGTTTAGGGGGGAAAGGGGGGTCTGAGTGAATTTGAAATGTTGTTTTTAGTACTCTGAACAAGTCCTTTTTGAGCCAGATTATCCCTTTCCAGGAAATATTAGAGTTGATGGGCAACTTTAATCTCAATCTTGGCAGTCTTCATCACAGAGTCCCTTTTCATGAAATAGATTCAGAAGTACTCCCATGCTATGCACCTACTTCTTCAGGGGGAATTCAACCCTGTCCAGGGCAGGGAAGCTATTAACTGACCCAAAAACCATCCACCCAAAAAGCATTCTTTTTATCAGGATTCAATTTCAGTTTATTTGCTCTCAATCCAGTCTGTTACACTGGTCTAGCACTTTCACAGCCCTGGCAGAGAAATAGAGTATCTTCTTAATACTGATGGCACACAAGTTCAAAACTCCTAATGATTCCACCCAGCAACATGGGGATGAGAGCCCTCTTCCCACTTTTGTCTCCTTTTTGTACATAAAAAAACTTTGTAAGTTTGTGAAAAAATTTTTTTCAGTAGTCTGAAGACACTTGCCAAGGACACCCAAATAGATCTCATTGTTTCACAAATGAAGCTTCTTATTTTTTATATGAGTGTGGGACAATTGAGGATTTCTCTCCATAGCATAGCATGTTAATGGCCTACTAAGTATTCTTGGACATTTCTATGGCAAGAAACAGTATTTTTCTTCAGCTGGGAGATAGTCCACCAAGATAAGATTCAGGGCAGGCAAAGGATAGGTAGAAGTGGCAGAATCGTGGTGATCATGGGGCACTTGCTTTTAGTGAATGCCTCTATACAGATCTCAAAAAGGCGTGATTTAATTTGTTTTTCACTAACTGTGGATAAGATTCTTTCTGATCTAAATGTATCAATATACTGTACAATCAAGTTGTTTTATGTAAAATGTTGTTATAGATCTTTGTATGTAGTTTGAATATAATATTATATAGTTCACACTCTCAGAGTGTTAAGTACTTTTAAATCCATTTAAACTGGTGGCCTTAAGGAGACATAATTCTGTTTTAGATTCTGACCAGAATAATATATTCCTTTAATCATATCTCAGATTTAACACATTTGGAGAAAAAGGAGCATTCTATATTTCTATATTTTTCAAACTGTTTCCAGTCTTACAGTTTCAACTGTGTGGCAGAGAAAAACATGATGCATAGTTTACAAGCATTTAATTTTAGTAGATTATAAATCTATGTCAATTTTTGTTTGGTCACACTCCTTTTACGTGATAGATTTTCAGAAGCCTCTTAGCAGGGTATGTCCTTAAGTTTTAAAATGATAGCACTAATTACAATAAATGACCTATTTACTGTACAGTGCAGACATCAGTGAACAAAATAAATTGGCAGAATTCAAATGGAATTGATTTTTATACTTGCTTGACTTTTTCTAATAGTTTAGACATAAGTCGTAAAACATTTAACATGCATTTTTGGCTTAAAAAATTAACTTCCTGTGTAGAAAACTCAGAAGAATCACTGTGAACCAAAATGGAGTCCACAATAGTATTTTCTTTTTATCCTTATCTTTTGTTCTTGCCATCCTTTCCCTGCTCCTTGTAGCTGCCACACTGACTGAAATTCAGTATTCAACATTACACTAGCAATCTGCAGCAGAGTGGATGAATTTGTGATAAATTGTCTCTTGAGGTTTATAAAACATTTGTCCATAAAACAAGTGAAAATGTGTTTCTCAACATTACTCAGATTCTGACATTCAGCTTGCTGAAGCTAGTAGGCTAGTAGTGGTATTTGTCGTCCAGGAGCTGTAAACACCTCTTTGTTTTTAACATTAAGTCTCATACATCCATTTCAGGGTTTTACAGTGATAAAAAATGGACTGCCTACATAAACTGGAGTGGGCTGCCGTGTTGTTATTTTGTTTATTGCTCTTTTACTGCAGTGGTCAAATAGTTCCTTTGAGACTAGACACTGGTATTCTGCCATCTGTGCAGTCAGTGTTAGACAACTTGTGTCAACTGAAGCACTGTGACAAATATTTATAACAAGCATGCTAATTAAATAAAATGCTACTGTTCAAATTTGTGGAGGAAATAGGATTAATACCAAATTAAAAATAACCTGTCAGCTTTGTTCTAATAGATAATGATGTTGCTGTCTAGAGAAACGTGGATTGTACTTCATTGGAATTGAAAGGAAGGGAATTTCCCAAAATTTTGTCAGTGTTGAAACATGCTCTTTCAGAGATTGCTGCAAGGGAGAACTGTTGTGTTTCCTTGTTCAGACAGCACTACCAATGCACCTGAATGCATTTTGTTTGCAGTAAATGACTAAGCAAGAATCAGTCATGTTGTGATATTTTATTTCCAATCACTTTCAGAGATACATTAATTTCTTTATGTTCCAACCTGGTTTTGAAACAGATACTTCTTTGGTCTACATAGCGGACTTGCTCTGATGGAAGGAATGCAACTGTTCTGGTTCTTCTGGACCTCTCAGTGACATTTGATATCATTGATCAGTTTATCTTTACTAATCTAAGAAATAGAAAATGTAAAATTACAGTGGTTCCAATCCTCTTTTGATGATCAGTAGTGGAAAATAATATTAAATTTATTGAAGGCAGTATCCAGATAGTATTCATGTATTGTGATTTTCAGGGGATGTAGCTGGACTGTACTATATCTCCAGTGCTCTTTCTACTGTATATGAAATCAATGAGACAAATAAACCCTCATATTTTGGCCATGTAATGAGAAGGCAAAACTCACTAGAAAGGACAATAATGCTTGCAAAGGTAGAAGGTAGTAGAAAGAGAGGAAGATCACCTACCAAACTGATAGATTCAGTTGTGAAGGCCACAGTCCTGAGCCTGCAGGATCTGAGCAGAGCAGTAAAGAAGTCTTGGGAATATCTCATCATTGGGTTTCCATAAGTCGATATCAACTCAAAGGCAGTTACAACAACTAAAAACAACAACAACAACAATAATAATAGGATTTATTTATATGCTGCCCAATCACTGGGAATCCGGGCGGCTTACAACAGAGGAGATAATAGACGGTTCCCTGCCCTCAGGCTTACAATCTAAAAAGACACGACACAAAAGGAGAAGGGAATGGTGATGGAGGGAAGGACATCTCCCTCTGAGGCCTGGACTGAGGCAGATGGACTGGAGGGAGGGCTCTTCTTCTTCAGGCTAGCCCTGATGGAGCTGGGCCTGCCTGGTCATTCCCTCACAGGCTGAAGGATGACAGATATCATGGAGGGAGGGCACTCTATGTTCAGGATAGCCCTGGTGGAGCTGGGCCTGCCTGGTCACTCTCTCACAGGCTGAAAGATGACAGATATCATGGAGGGAGGGCTCTCTATGTTCAGGATAGCCCTGGTGGAGCTGGGCCTGCCTTGTCAACTCCCTCGCAGGCTGGAGGATGACAGTTATGGAGGGAGGAGTCTCATTCTTCCAGGCTAGCCCTGATGGAGCTGGGCCTGCCAGGTCAACTCCCCCGCAGGCCAGAAGATAAAAAGCAATATGTGAATGTATCATTTGGGGGCAGGGATGTAGCCGGGGGGGGTCCATGGGGTCCGGACTCCCCTTTCTGTTAGATACAGTACAATGAATGGTGCGTGCCATTGCGCCCAAGCCTCATTATAATGGTGGCACTTAGTCTGGACTCCCCCCCCTTCTCAAAAACCTGGCTACGTCCCTGTTGGGGGAATCACAAGTAGCAGTTGTAGCTAACAATGCCTTTTAGAAGCTTCATCTTGTATGCCAGCAGTCTGGCCTAGGTTGAGTTATTCATGTATTGTTCATCTCCAATGAGCTGCACTGCTGCAATGTCCTTTATGTGTGGCTACCTTTGAAGAAAGTGTAAAAGCTGAATCTGATGCAAAATATTCCCATTTGGATTTTAGAGGGAGGGGAAGGAAACAAATTCAGTTCTGCATCTGATACACTGGCAAACAGTAAGTTTTCTGGACCATTTCAAAGAAGTTATGTTAATCCAGTCTTGGGGATCCATCCCAATTGCTTACTGTTATATATGGTTAAGTTAGAATTCCCCAAAGGAAGACACCTAACAATGGTAGGCCTAAATGTGTGGAATTTTCTTCATATTTATTTGCACCTTACATTTTTATGTAAGACCTTTGTCTCTAAAAAGTGCTCTTTAAACTGAAGATGTAATAGTTTTACAGGTGGGAGAGTACTTTGTCAATATATCCCATCTATTTGCTAATGTGACATTAATTTTCTTGTTGACTGTACATTGTTTACATGGATGGATGGTTGTATGGATATTTTATGAGGGCACGGCCTTGAAATAGATTAAAATAAGTTAAAAAGAAATATAGATAAGATGATCTTAGCAGGATGTATTATCAACCTTCTCAATAAACAGTGTCATTAGTGATCAATCTAATTCTTAGTTCACAAGATTTTAAGAAGGAGTGACTAACTGTCCACCCTCAGTGTAAGAGAAGAGACCTTTCAAGATGAATTACCTGAAGAAATAACTCCCAAATATCTGCATGATTTGATCTACTAAATGAGTTTACCATAGATGGACCAATTAAATCTAAAGGACTCCTTACCAAATGTAACCACTTTCATGTTGGTATATTTTAAATTTAATAGTAAATTTGTTAATACCTATTACCTATTACTTTACACAGATTCTTTTTAAGTTAAGTAATTTTTTAAAAAATCAAGTTAAATAAAATACATCTTTAAAAATACATCTTTCTCTGTTAGCTGGCCATGGAAAGAAAGCAAACCCAGATAAGTTACATGAATCCACCTTGTAATAACACTTAGAAATCAGTGTGTGAATCACATGCAATTTCCACCAGCAAGCCGATAAAATATTGTAAACCACTAAATTATTGTAAGCTGCTTGTAACTCAATTTTGGCAGAAAGGTGGCATAGAAATCCCATATATATATATATACACACACACACACACACACACACACACACACACACACACACACACACACACACACACACATATACATACACATACTAGCTAACAGTTAATTAAATAAGTGTTCTATGCTGCAAACAAGTCAGTGATTCTTATGTGTATAATGGTACAGTCTGTGGTCACATCTTTCTTATTAAAAGTCAAACAGGAAAGCATGCTTTTCACAAGAAGATTTTTTAATGCTTCACATTCTTATTTCTTCTTTTTTTTCTTGGTCCCCTTGCATGATTTCTTCTTGGTGTGTATTTATTCAGCCATATAAAGTTGAAGGTCAGTGTCTGAAATTATTATTTTTAATCCTGAACTGTGTTAATTTTCTCCAGTTGTTTTATTCTATTTATTCCCACACTCCTTCCAAATAACCAAGACAGCCCATCTAGGATTAAAATAGCATATGTTCCTAGACAAACAAATGTTGAATACTAGATTACCTCTGTGTAATTCGTGACACGCTGATAATTAATCTGTTGCCTCTTTGGAGACACACACATATCTTTTGGTATCACTGTTAGGTATACAGCGGTTTCACAAGGGATGGGTGTGTAATGTTTGAGGTTTGAAGAGATTAAGCATTTTCTGTTTATTTATTTATTATTTATATATTGTGGTTGGTTGTGCCTGTGAGCCAAAGATGGCAAGGTTGTCATTTATGTGTGATGGTTAAAGTATGCCTTGTTGTCAAGAAAATGAATGACTTCATTATGACTGCAGTGTCTGACTAAAGGAAGGAAGGTCTAGAGTGCAGAAGAGAGAGTTGCTGAGACTGGAGGATAACTGCTCCTTGGAACAACTTATTTGTCATTGATCACCAATAAATCATTTCAAGGAGGAAATGTATAAAGGTATAACTTCTGTAGAATCCATGCAAGGAATTCAGATGTTGATGAAGCGAGTCATCTTGTTGTTGGGCACTAGGCAAACTGTATAAATTACTTAAGGGGTCTCAAACTGGGATTTTGTGAGTTTGCTCCCTAGAAGGAGAAAATGTACTTCATGGATTTCCTTATCTAGTATAAATCAGTAAGAGAGATGATCACTCTGCCCTTTGCTCCAAATAGGGGATGTTGTGGAATGTGTTAATTAGATTTCATCAATTATTCATGCTATATCCAACAAGCAGGTGTTCAGCACAAGTAGGAGCCATTTAATCAAAAAGTGGATCCTAAACAGGTTCATAATTTGGGATTAATTATGGACACTGCATAACCTGCAGAGTTTTTGAAAGACAGAATTGACACATTATTTCTCTCTTTTGGGTGGAGGGGATGTTTTTGTTCCACTTGAGATTAATTCAATGTTGCTGTGAAAGGCTTTAGTAATTCATTCTTTTGTTAGGCTTTTGCACTTATCATTTTTAAACTGGGTCACTGCATTATATGCTGGCACATTTTTGAATTATTACAGAGGTTGCTTTTTATGAGATGAAAATTGTGGTGGTACCTGATTTTCTAATACCTTGTACCTGGCTAGTACCCCAAACAGAAACCGGTGTGCAATGTTTCTACACAGATTCATTAGTTCTGAGAACACTCTGAGCTGGCACACATGTCAAAGACTATACATAGCACAAAGCAATAGAAAAGAAGCAGCCGCAGGTTTACGACTCAAGTTTTTCCTGGAATTAAATTGAATTTAAAGTACTTTCATGTTAGTTCTGAATATGATAGATAGGCGTCCTAGTTCACTTACCATAGCTGGTAACCTCTTACAATGTTATAAACAACATTAGCCTCTGGTGGTTTTAAGAAAATAGTATTGTTCTCAGCAGCCGCAGTTGTACCTTGACCTCAGAATGATTATTTTTGATTATGATGGAACAGAGCTTCCATTATTCATTCTAAATAGAGATTGTTACATTTCTGTTGTTACTAGTAAACATGGATTTTAATGCTTCTACTGCATAGTTAAAATATTTGTGATTCTTTTGAAAAACTCGACTGAAAATAAGATTGTTCTGAAGCCAGACTTGAATAATGTGTTTTCCCTCAATTTTTATCTTCATTACCTTTCTGGTTCAGAAGCTAAACAACTTGTTAGATGTTCTTACAGAAATTTGCATTAGTCTTCTGTTCACCAAAACATTGTCCTGAATAGTATCCTACTTTGCAGCAGGGTTGTATATATTAAAAGGTTCCCAACAGTACTTCAGTAGATTTCATTAACATAGTATAGCACTGACGTCTAACATGCTGATACCGTAGTTAATTTGTTGCATACAAAGTTCTGTCTCTACCTTTTCTTATTCACAGCTGAGCATAAGAATATATTGTAATTTGCATTTCCATATGAAACTATCCACTTCACACTTTGGGAATGGAATACATGTGTAAATCCCCCAATTTAGTATGTCATTTGGTATTTAAAAATGCATGAATCATATGTACATATTAAAATGTGCACCACTGAAATGGAAAGAAAACACCCACAACATATGGAATTATAGCCATGTGGTCCATGTGCAATATTCAAAAACAGGTGGATACCTTTATCTGAATTCTAAAATGCCATTTTAAAAAGGCGAAATTTCAAGTTCTTCATAACTCTACATTGCACTGCCTGGGTAAGTGGAGGAGAGGAGGACAGTAAAATTCAAAAGTCATCTTGGCTAGATGTTAAAGCCACTAGATCTGTTGTTGTTATATTAAGGTCCCAAGATATATTACCTTGAAGAAGGAGTGTTGAGAATCAGGCTTTCATTAGCCAATGTGGAAACAATAGTTGCTGGGCATATTTTGTAACCCTTAGGGTGATACTGCACAATTTCCAGCTCCTTTAAAGCTCAAGAGGGCTGTAGGATGTTGTCCTGGTTGCCATTTTGGGTGTGGGGAAAAAATTTTATGGTCCTGCAAACCCCCCACCCTTTAAAAAAAAAGATGTATTTCAGCCAACACCCAGCTTTTTTAGCCAGATATTTTTGTGGGTTCCAAGGAGCTTTGGGAGGGATATGTGAAAGTCCTACAGGCTCTACTGGTCACCCTAAAGGGCCTCATGCAACATAAGGGCCACATTATTTCCTCTTCTGTTCTAGATAAAGGGCTGATAGTCAGTCAGTGATCTCTCCATTGCCTTTATCCAAAGCAGCTCCTACACAGGTTGCAAACATGGGTAAAATGGTTGCATATAAAAATGCACACAGACATGCTTTAGTCAATGGAAAAAAATTGTACAAAATGCATACATTAGGGGGAAAAAGTATGCAAAAACTGACAATACATTTTCAGGGAAAACAAGCCTCCATTTAACCTGTAGTGGTAGCTGCAGAAGAGGGGTTGCCATTTTTATTCCTGAAAGAAGAAGAGAAAGCAGGAGACATTGTGGTGCTATGCGTTTTGATAGACGAGGGAAGGGAGCAGAGCCATTGGGTAACCTAGATCAACCCCTTCTTCCAATTCCTTTATCAGCAGTTGCTATAACTGGCATCTTCTCTTCTCTTCTCTTCTCTTCTCTGAGATTCATGTTGCTTGATATGCTGAAGAGGAAGTAGATACACAGCTGCTTCAGCATGCAGCACACTATACAGCCCTGTCACAGATGAACGTTAAAAGGTTAATGAAGTGGCCCTTAGTTTACCCATACATTTGTGTGTCTGTCTCTTTTTTTTCTGAGAGGACGAACAATAATATGCATGTACTTCCACATGCAAGGAAAAGCAGTCTCATAATTCAATACAGAACTGAGAGAGAATGCAAATAGGTCACTGAGAAACAGAACAAGAATGAAGCCAATTCATTTCAATTTTTTACATCCCTAACCGGTAGTTTATTCTCACTACATATGTAGAATGAATATAAATTATGGTTGAATTACAAAGGTAACCAAAAAACATTTTTCCATGAGTGCAGGTTATGACATATACTCAGTATAGTTATCAAACAAGATCAAATGTGGTAGTAGTCAGTCCCTGAGTCCTGTTGGCTCAGTGCTATGACATAAGTAGACAGTCCAAGGAACAGAGTTGTTAACAGGCAGTATAACCATAAAATAGTCATTGTGGATACCACACATGATAAAACAAAGTTATCATTAAGCATTTATGGTCTTCTTATCCTCTAGTATTTACATAAATAATCTAAATATGCATATCTTGTTTTTTACATTGCATGTTTCATCTTTTAGTAGACAGGTGGCTGAATATTTCTGAAGCTGTTTGTACATCTATAAAAAACACAGAATTAACAATAAGTTCTCATTTCACTTTACTGAATACTATTGTAATGGTTGCTGTTGGGTCATTGAAAGAAGAACTGCACAATTTTGATTTTTCTTGCTTGAAGCACTGAGATTTTTCTGACTTGACTGTATACTTCAGGAGGCTCTTGTCATTGATTTTCTCAAATGTTGCTTTCTCTGATATTAATGGCACAAGCATACACAATTAAATCATGCTATGAAGAATCTTTCCACTTCAGTTTCAATTGTACCTCTTCTTTAATGGCTTGTCCCTCTCTCCTCCATTTGGCACTCACATTCTCCAACTGATTCTCTTTAGGAAACTCCAACTAGTAAACATTCCCAAATGCTTGCTTGGGTTCTATGGCTTGTACAAAACAGTAAGTTTTTCAAGGTCCAAGCAACACCTATTCTCTCTCTAAATATAATTTTTCATGAATAAGAAATGCACTTTATGAGAAAATTGATCACAGGATGTGTATTTTGGACACCTTTATACTAAATGATAAATATAAGTAGGTGTGCAGTTAGCAACTGTCCTTGATGCTTGTGTGTATACCCATTCACATATAAAGGGATGACTAAACAGTAAGGTTTAAATCAAATGCTTTATCTGTTTTTAACTTTTGTATGATTTTTAATCAGTTTTATAGTGTTTTAATGTGGTGCTTCAAAATCAGCTTTAAGCTTTTTATAAATGTTTAAATTTGGGTCCCATCCTGGGAGAAAAGCAGCATATAAATAAAGCAAATAAATAAAATAATAAAATAAAATAAAAATTAAGCTGTACTAAAATAATCTGGTGAGTGCAATGTTACTTCCTTCTCGCTCCGGCAGCCCTCCACACCATCTAAAAATCTTTCCAAATATTTTGAGAAATCAAAAGTGTAGGGGAATTATCCCTTCCCTTCCAGTGACAAACCTCCTTCTCTCTGGAGAATGCCACTGTTGAATCCTAGTTTATATATAACACTAGAAGGTTATGTTCATTGAGAGCATTTGAACTGTGTGCCCTCTCCTGATTCAACTCGCCATTTCCCATTATTTCACATTGTTGTCTTTTTCCACTTCTAGCCAGGATTTGATACCTATTTGGGAAGGAAGAGCAGAGGTTTTCATTTGGTCTCCCTATTTTGTGTTGGAAACAGAATGCTGGAACAGCTAGACCTTTAATCTGATCTGTGTGGCTTATTTTAAGAAAGAAAACTAAGTATCTGAAGAACTGGAGTATACTTATTATTGGAGTAGTTTGGTAAGAAGAGGATGGATTAACTTCTTTCCACAGTATGCCATTTGGCATTTCATATAACTTGGACTGTGGAGTGGTAATGAAGAGTGTCAGCTATGAACTAAAAAGTCCTCATTCAAATCCCCATCAGCCAAGCCACTGGGTGGCTTTAGATAATGTCATATATGCATAAGGTATTGCTGTTATTTCCCACTACTGAGAAGTATAGCAAATTTATCAAGTGTCTTAACTATGTACCAATTCCCATTTAGACTGTCAGTCTAAGAGTATTAGAAAAAACAATTTTCAGGAAAGAAGCATAAACTGCCCTGCACAGCTGCCAACAATGAATAATACGGTGTGTATCAAACTGTTCCAGCATCTGACTAAAAGACCTATCCAAAAGATTATTATGCATTGATACATAAAAAGTTTCCATAGTGTGATTCAGCTCCATCTCAGATGAACCTTAAATGAGGAAGAATTCTAAAAGTAAAATCTATCTACTAAAAAAGTACACACTCTAGCTGTCTTGAATTGATGTCTGTGTGCTGAAAGGGCATCTATCCAGCAAAGCACTGCGTGTGTAAGGGGAGTTGGAACATAAGCCAATCTGTCATTGATTGGGATCCTGCTTGTGTAGAGTTTAATACGTTAGGAATAAGACCTTGCATTTAATGTGCTGCAGAAGCACTAGCTGCCACATCAAAACAACACCAACCCAAAAATAAAATGTTTAAACAGGGACTGGTACAATTCTTGCAAGTGCCAACATGCCCAGCAAATTGGCATTCTATATAAGGTACAATTTTCAAATCCCTTTGAAGAAAAGCTCCAAAAATAATGCATTTTCTTTCTCTGCCTTGTTCTCTCTATTTGAGAACCAGAGCTTGAGAAGGTCACTTCTTTTTGGATGACTTGCTGTAAGGCAAAAAAAGAAAAAGGAAAAAAAATAATGTTTCAAAGAAGCTCTGGCCAGAATCATCATATTCCATCC
Source organism: Sceloporus undulatus (assembly GCF_019175285.1). Taxonomy (NCBI): domain Eukaryota; kingdom Metazoa; phylum Chordata; class Lepidosauria; order Squamata; family Phrynosomatidae; genus Sceloporus; species Sceloporus undulatus. Next base: position 237,485,749 of record NC_056523.1, read on the forward strand.
GACGTCACATACTCCCAAACACCCCAGATCTGTGCAGGGGAGTCTTGATACCAGTCTTGTCACTGCACATGCTCAAGGAACTGTCTCCAGGAACAAATGTAATCTCAAACTGTGGTGCCTTAAAACATTTTTCTTCACTGTCATTATAGACCTCTGCTAACTTAGCAGCATCTAACAGTGCCATGCTTTCTACTTCATAAGGTAAAGGGCAGCAATGTGGCTACTTCTCAGGTTAGCATAACTTTAGACAGATGCTAGGGCACTAATGGCTTGGGAGTCTCCATGCAACATATGAACATACACGTTGTAAAAATGTATATGCCATTCATATTTAGGCAACATGGGAATTTTCAAAATAGTGGTAGTTTGGCCCCTTTTGGAAAAAAAAAATCAAAACTTAATTAAAACGATACAAAGAACTTTTGCCCAGTAGCTAAATTGGCATTGTGCATGTGCTTGGGGGAAGCAGAGTACTCAAGCACCAGCCAGTGGTGGTACCAAGACTGAAGAAATTGTTCTAGGGGAGAATAATCGGGCTTCTTCTCTGGGTATATCTACACTGCAGAAGTAAAGCAGTTAGATACGACTGTAACTGCCATGTCTTCATTGAATCTTGGAATCACAGAGTGAGAAGAGAGCACAAGGGCCATCCAGTCCAACTTTTTTGTGCCATGCAGGAACTCCCAATCAAAGCACCCTGACAGATGGCCATCCAGCCTCTATTTAAAGACTTCCAAGGAAGGAGACTCCACAACTTTTTGAGGAAGCATGTTCCATTGTCGAACAGCTCTTACTGTCAGGACGTAATACTATCAAATTCTGGGATTTGTAGTTTTATGAAATATTTAACCTTCCAGGTCAGAGAGCTCTGGTGACACAATAAACTACAAATCCCAGAATTGCAGACCATTGAGCCATGGAAGTTAAAGTTTTGTCAAACTGCTTTATTTCTGCAGTGTGGCAGCAGCCCCTGCCTTTCTTTAGATAGCTAGTAAACACTTGTTTTATTGTTCCCACCTTTTCAACTATGATCTACGGTTTGAAATGATTAATGCAAGTTTTAAATTGCTGTTTCTTTTAGTATGTTAACTATATTGTCCTTAATCTTTAATGAACACTGTTTTGTTTGATCTGTTTTAATTTTTAGTTCTTTTCAATGCATCTTCATTTATTCTGCTACATTGTCTTACCTTGTTTTATTCTATGCTGCTTTGCTCTATAGAAAAGCAAGATATAACGATTAGAGCAAAGGTCTAATCCAGTGGCCCCCAAACTGTGCCCTTTAAGAGATTTTCAACTTCAGCTCCCAGAAACCTCAGCCATGTTGGCCAATAGTCTGGGATTCTGGGAGCTGTAGTCTAAAATCTCTTAAAGAGCACTGTTTGGGGACCACTGGTCTAACCAAGGTTTGGAACACCGAATACATGTGTGTGTATATGTGTTTGTGCATGCACACGTTCATATGTATTACATAACAATGTTTGTACTTTCTTGTTGGCCCTCAGAATATTTCACAAAGTGCCTCACATAAAAATATAACAAAACTGTCTGTGCAAAAAACCAGAGTCATAAAACAGAGCTATTAAGACATTCCAGCAGAGAGGCCATTTAAAACTAAAAAATAGCTTCACCTCAACATATACATATATATATATAATCCTCAAGAGGACTGAGGGAAAACTGCACGTAAGAAGCCATGACATTTAGATAGTAGAGGTGCCAAGTTCTGATGCAGTCTACCTTGAAAACATGCTTGTAGGGTGGCGTTCATTGAAAATGACAGTGAAATTGAAAATGTTTTTTTATTCTTTTTTGCTCTCATGGCTTCATTCTTATGGATCGCTTAATAAGAAATAACTGTGTTATAGTTACACTATGTCATTTGAGGTAACTTTGTATCAGTATCTAATGTTTCTTTGGAAATGGGCGAACTCTTTGCTACAAAGATTTCCTTGTACCAGGCAACATTTTAATTCACTTTTCTTCAAATGAAGAGGAGATATATGTACTGTACTTTGGAGATATGACTATTTCAGCAAAGGAGTAGCGGAGGTTGTTTAAATCCTATTAAACATATGTCTGGAAAAGAATGCACTTTGAGGCTGTTCTTAAGATCAGAAACAGGAATTACTAACCAGATTGAAATAATTAGAGTGAGTAAGAAACACACAGTGAGAGTAAACCTAGTAAGACAGCAACAGCATAAATGAGGCTGCATCTACACTGCAAAATTAATGCAGTTTGACATAACTTTAACTGCCATGGCTCAGTGCTAGGGAATTCTGGGATTTGTAGTTTTCTGAGATATTTAACCTTCTCCTGTCAATGGGCTCTTGTGTCACAAGAAACTAAAAATTCCAGGATTGCATGGCATGGAGCCATGACAGTTAAAGTAGTGTCAAACTGCATCAATTTTGCAGTGTGGCAGCAGCGTCAGTTAGACCATGTTAGTGTGATATTTGCCCTTTATTTTCAAGATACAGTGGCGCCTCCGCATATGCGGTCTTTTTATAGGCGGCTTTGAGCATAGGCGCTCAAAGCCGCCGGGGCGGAAGGGGCGGCACGTCCCATTCAATTGAATGGGCGCGTGCACCCGTTGCGCCTTGCATGCTGCCGCGCCGCTGCGCACGAGCCCCATTGGAAACAATGGGGCTCGAGCATAGGCGGATTTTTTTATACACTGAGGGATCCGGAACGGATCCCCCATGTATAATAAGGTTCCATTGTATTTCTCTTTCCGTGTGAGGTGTGTCATCTTGGTTGTTTTTTTTTAAATTAAAAACTACAACATCTTATATTACTACTAGGGCAAGGCAATATTAAACCACCAAACCATATCCTAAAAAATAATTTACAAATTGAGACATTGGACAACAAACTCTAGACCCCACAAAATTTACTGGGGGAAAAACCTGGACAATTTTTGTCAAAATATTGGCAGTCATTCCTTACATACATACTACATACTCCACATGACATTTCTTATCCGTTTAACCACCCAAAACGGCACAGATCATTTCCAAACCAACACATCCTCAATTGCAGAGTTTTAAGGTTGTCAACGTATGACAAGAATTTTATAGGACTTTCTTTGGCAAAGAATATTCAGAGATGGTTTGCTATTGTCTTCTTCTCAGCAATACTTCTAAGATTGGATGAATCTGGTGTCTTTGGGGTATTTAGGAACTATCCAATTCATATTATGTCCCTTTAATACTAATTAAACATTTGAAAGTGATGAGAAAGAAGAATGCCCAGACCACACAAATATACAGAACTGAAGACCAAGGAGGGGTGCACACATGTGATACTTGGGAAAAATGAAGCATAAATTTCTGTTCACTGGAATTTGTAAAGGAAGAAAATTCAGGAGAAAAATAATACAATACCGATAGGAGCAGCAGTTGTAATCACAATAATATATTGAATATATACGAGATAAAATGAGGAACAGAAAGAGAATGGAACCAAAGCTGGATTTATAAATTTTCCTCCAGATTTGTAAATTGGGAAAAGGCATGCAGGATTTAGACTATTTACCTCAGACAGAGAAATGAAGACAAAGGGAAACAATATAATGGAGGAGTATTTATGTTGATTGAAAACATGCATGTAAACACACATGTGTGCTCATGCGCAAAGGATGACATGAAATAAATATCTTCCATCATCTAGAAGGGAGAAGGGTTTAATTGCTGCCTAACCTAAGCTTAATTCTGTTCTACATGATGAAGACACACAGAGAAAGTAAACAAGGAAAAGAAATGTTTAGCACTAGTGCAGGAAAAAGTCTGATAAAAGACTGATTTAATTATGAGGGAAGGAAAGCATTTGCAGTCATGAACAAACAGAACTTAAACAGCCACCCACATCAAAACACAGAACTACAGCTCCAGACTTGCTAGCCCTTGTTTGGTACTAGAGAACAATCTGAGCAAAGGAAGTGGAAGAGAACACTTTAAACTCCAAGTCCTTCCTCTAAAGTAAAGCGATTGGAGAACCCCGGGTAAAATGTGCTCTGTGACTGCAAGTTAGACCTTTCAGGGTCTTGATTCTCCAGTAGCCCTGTGCATTCAGATAATCAAAATTTAAAAACATGCTATTGCTGGTGACAAAGTATCTGACTCTCTGAAGTCCAGTTTGCTAACAAAGTCATGAGTTCAGCTTCAACTCTGCGGGAATTCAGAAGGAAAACAGTTGCCTTGTCAGGTATGAGAACTAGTCCTAAATGACCCTGTTGGCTCAAGGAGTGGGATTAAGCCAAATCTGATTCTTATCCATATAAGAGCATTTATGCTATTAATAAGCAGAAAAAAGTGTTACATGTTAACATTTAGATGGCCGCTGAAATAATTGTTCTCATTTCCCTGAGAATATGGCCAAATGTAAGTCATTTGATAAATGAGATTACTTTTTGTGAGTAAACCAATAGTGAAAGCCTAAATAATTCAGGAGACAATTGCAATTAAGTTTCATGTGTTTTTTAAAAGGTTGTGAGTATGAGTGTGACCCATTCATTACACACACACTTTTTGCACCTATGTTTGTTGTTTTAAAAAATGTGTTCAGAGAATAATTGTTTAGTCAGCTCTCAATGCATTTTGGACAGAGCCGAGCAGGGTAACATTTTCACAGCTGTACTTTGTGGTCCTGGGTGTTATAATTATAATTTGCCTCATAAACTAAATTTATATCAGTGTTTACTTTTGAGAATATATGATTATATAATCTGGAATATAAATGACATCAAATCCAGCCGTCTCTTCCTGCAGCACCTGTAGTGCCCTCCATCACCAATTACAAGTCTAAAGGTTTTGCATGTGTCTCTTTCTGATCTCTTCTGGCACTAAGGAAGACTCCATCTCCACTTCCCTAGGCCCATCAACTACTTTCACAAAAGACAGATTCATGTCAATTTGTGAATTTGTTAGCGAAATGCCAGGGCTTTGAGACCACAACTCATGCCAGCAATATGTAATTTTTTTAAGGAGCTGGCAACATTTGAAGAAATTAAGGGCTGTTTAGTTGCATCAGCCTCCCTTTCCTTCCAGCTGTTGCCTCTTTGTCCTGGCGATGCCAGCATAGCCTACCTCTGAAACTGGGATGTAAGTGACAGGGCAAGCTCTGCAGCTGCTCAGCCCACGGTTTCTCCATTCAGCACTGAACCCAGTTAGAGAGGGATAGTTGAATCTGTCGATATTTGTTCTTCCTACCTCTGATTTTAATAATCTTAATTTTTTTTCCATCTCATTTATTAATACAAGTACACTTTAAGCTGAGACTGTCATTCTTTGGCCACAAAAATGGAGGGGGTGACTGTAGTTGGTTGAGGATTGCACTGCAATTTTAGAGAACTCTGATATGATCATGGAAGGTCATGGCAAGATAGCTTTACAGTTCAAAAGTTAAAATAGAATTAGAATCATAGTTGTAATGACTGCATCACTTTGTCACACAACTAGTTAATTTAGAAAATGTTTACAAAGTATGTTAAGATGTACAATGATGTAGTATTTTTATGCGGCTATATAAGCCATCAGGTATTTTGAAATAAAGAACTCTGTTATATTCCATAATGCTGTCATACAATGAAAAGAAGGATTATCCTTACCAATAAGAGGCACCTGAGAACCATTAAAAAAAGTAATGTAAAGTGTATGAAAATAAAGCCTCAGCAAAAACAAAGCCCATTAACAATGAAGTCACTGCAAGTATCCAAATTGGAGAAGAAGTTTATTCCCAAAAGTCACATCCTGACCAAACTTTAACCCCTATCCCTTGACTAAGTTTATAAACATATTTAAGGAAAAGGTCACTGTTGCAATTCATTACAGAGTTTCTATTGACCGAGATTCATCTACATGCAAACAATTAATACTAGATATGTTAATACTTTGGTATTAGAAAGCAGGCAAACAAACCTTGAGATTATCAGCTAACAATTTACAGTAAGAAGAGACTTTTTCTTCCAAAAACTTGGAATAATATATATATTTTTTTCTGTATTTTGATATTTTTTCCTTCTCCCTTTTAAAATGATTTATATATTGATATTATTACATTTGTGTTCTGCATTTCCACTAAAATTGCACTGAAGGTGACTAGCAATATCACTTACAATATCATGTTATGGTAGACTGGTATAAAAAAATACCATAAAGTTCACTGCTCCAGCTTCCATAGATATAAGAGTTATGATGCATTAAGAGTTCCTTATAGCAATGAATATATACACAGTTTTTAAAAAATAGGGTGAGATGTGTATAAGAGATCCATAATTTACTCAAACAATCAGATTTCTGTATTAGAACCAATGTGCTACCATATATTCAATAAAGAAAGAAACAACTACAAAACAAACAAAAATACCTAAAAGTCTTGTGTAGTGCTAGACAGAGTGAGGCAGTCACCTAAAGCAGATGTTGAGAGATGACTGCAAAGTGCTGGCAAAGAGTCTTATGCCTGCTGAGCTAATCTGCTTCCTTCAGTTGTGATGGAAGATAGTGTCCCATCACTAATATTCACTGAAGAATTACACACCTGTCACTACACTTGGCTTTTGTATGGAATGGGAAAGGGTGTAATTAGATTCTTTGTCTCAATCAGCAAAATATCTTGATCTGGTTGTGCTGTTGTTGCAACTTAGGCCTCAAGCAGATGGGTGGCTTGGAATTGCGTCTGGCAGCTCCAGCCACAAGTGTGCCCTGAGCTGTGCAGGACCATGGCAACCAGACATCGCAGTCCTAAGGCTGCCCACCACCATGGCCTGCAATAGATTGCTGGCAAGGAGTGCTTTTTTGCATTCCTTTTGTGGCTGGGTTTGGGCCACCTTAGGTGGTCACAGCACAGCTTCAGCCCAATCTGGGGGCATGTGTCATGTGAAAGCCATACCACCAGATTGGCTCAAAGCCAGTGCTTTTGGCCCATCTGTTTTGGGTCTTACTGACAAATCATAGCAGTGGCAAAAACTCTTCCACCTCCCAGCCCAGGACACTCTGTAACTTGCATCATAGTGACCATAATTGAAAAAAAAATATATCAAACTCATTTTAATATGAAGCAGATGAGCATAATTCATAAAACAGGTGATCTTTTAAACACAGTCTCTATGCAAAAGGACTAGTGGACACAAATCTAACATTAGAAATGGCAATACCTAAAAATCAGTTGCAGAATACTTCAACCTTCCTGGAAATACAATATGAGATTTACAGGTCTCAGTCCTAGAAAAAGGAAATTACAAAGAAAGTCTAGAAAGAGAAACAACTGAATTTAGTCATATTTACAAATATGTAAATAAGAACAAGAACAAAGGCAATGGTGTCATGGCACACTACATATATTAATACAAGAGCCCTTACAACTGCACATATAACAAAAAGAAGTCTTCTCTAAGAGTTTTGAACCCAGGAAAACTGCCTTTTGGTAAACAGATTTATTGCTTTCACTCATTAACACTAGTGAGCACTATGAAGATCTGAAAGACCTGTATCATCTCACCCCACCTTTTGAAAATTTAGGGCAAGGAATGTGATTTAAATCTTTCCTGACCTCATTATATTCTATCTGACTCCCACAACTGTAGTAATAATACTAATACTAATACTAATAATAATATTTCCCGCCTCTCCCAAGCATTGAAGCGGGATTACATCATTAAGAAAACAGTACAATCCAGAAAAACAGTCTATAAAATACTAATACTGAATTACACATTCCTTTTAGTTCCTTAAAATCCAATCATCAAATGGTTATACAATCATAATCAGGGGTGGAACATTAACCATAATCTCTTACACAGAAAGCAGTGGATAAGCCTGCCAGAAGAGATCCATCTTAAGTGCCTTCTTAAAGACATCGAAGGTGATAATAAGACGGATCTCTTCTGGTAGACTGTTCCACAATTTAGACTGAGGTTGCAGCAGTAAATGCTCTATAGGTTAATCGAGAGTTATAATATTCCAACAAATTATTCCTGGATGTTCTAAGTGTGTGGGGCGGATTATGTAGGGAGAGGCGTTCCCGCAAATAACTCGGGCCCGAGCCATGTAGGGTTTTAAAGGTAATGACCAACGTCTTCTATTGGAAGCTGATTGGGAGCCAGTGAAGAGATTTTAGCACTGGTGTTATATGGTCAAACCTAGGTGTACCAGTGAACAATCTGGATTTTGAACAAGTTGAAACTTCCAAATTTAGTACAAAGATAGCCCCAATAAGAGTGCATTACAGAAATCTAGACGAGAGATCACCAGTGCGTGTACCACTGCTTCAAGGTCCTTTTGGTTCAGGTTGGGGCACAGTTGATGTATTATCAACCAAAGTTGGTACCAAGCACTCCTGGCCATCGCATCCACTTGGGATGACAACTGTAGTGATGAGTACAGGAGTACTCCCAAACTGCAAACTATATATGCTTTATATCTGAGCCCTTAATATAATTCTGTACTACGACTGTAGAAGCTGGTTTACATCAACAAAAGCTCATGTTAAAATAAAAACCAGATAGTCTTAAAGGTACTGCCACATTTCTTGTGTTCTCCTCTTCCCTTCCTCCTTTTTATGCTGCAAGAGATTAAAATGCCTACGTCTTTGAAAACTTTTAAGTTGCAGGGCTTCAAGAAGTACAATGGTGTTTATCACACTGCATGTGTTAATCAGTACATCAATGCAGAAATGTCTGCAGATCCTAACAATTGTTCTATGGCCACAGTCAAAGTAATTGCTGTTCTTCATTTCATTGTCCTGTATCCTCATCCCAGTCATTGAGTGTACATGTACTTATGAACTAAAGAGAACACTTCACCTATGTTCACAAATGCCAGTGTCATAATGTGTGTGTTCATCTGTAAGATGCAGCAAGACTTTTTAGTGTCTTCGTTACAAAAACAAAGAAGATGGAACTTGCAAGTAAGGACACCTTTTCCCAGTAATCTGCTTGCAATTATTCCAGATGCTTGTTTGTTTTCTCCAACATTAACAATGAGTTTTTGCATCAGTGATGGTGTGCTCATGTGACTTTACCTGATATTGTGCAACCAAATTTGAAATTACCAGCCTTCAGATATGTCCATTCTCACTAAATGTGCTCTGAAGAAAGCTTTCTTTCCATGAATTTATTCCCCTGGGTTTAAATAGAAAAGAAGAGTATTTGGAGCTTTGAACCAATTTTGCACTTCTGTGGTTTGCATTAATCAGATTATGTGCTCATGCTGGTGGGCACTGTGGTCATAGTCAGAAGTTAATGACTTTAACCTCTCACTCTTGATGAAACTGTGGCTATATTCTTGAAACTGACTTGTACTTCTTTTTAATTAGTATGTAACATTCAGCAGAATGCCTCCGAGCAATCAGAATCTGAATGTTTTTAAGTATTGTATGTCTTAGCTATCAGGGAGAGCTGGCATCCACAGTGACTATTCAGCCAGACACTCTAGAAATAAAATTGCTTGTATCCATTACAGTCATGACTCCACATTGATTACAGATCCATCGAACTTACCTTTGGCAATTGCCTGGCCTGTTCAGCTTGTATGTCCTGAAGTTGTGAAGAAAGAAACTGACTGATTAGTCTTAACTTCATTCTGCTTTTATGAATCTGACTTTCATTCTTCCCTCACTCTTTATTTATATTGGTTTAAGAGACTTTGGGGTTTCCCACCCCCATGAAACTCATTTGCCTTACAGCACATTTTTCACCAATGTTCACATTTTGCCCTATTTACTGAAGTAGTTACAGATATTACTAGGGATGCAGTGGCTTAGTGGTTAAGACACTAGCTCTGATGATCGGAAGATCAGAAGGTTGGCAGTTCGATGCCCAAGTGCTGCATGATGGGGTGAGCTCCTGTCACTTGTCCCAGCTTCCAACCAAACAGTTCGAAAGCATGCAAATGCAAGTAGATAAACAGATACCATTTCAGTGGGAAGGTAACAGCATTTGGTACAGTCATGCTGGCCACATGACCACCGTAGTAGTCCTGGGACAACGCTGGCTCTTTGGCTTAGAAGCAGAGATGAGCACCACCCTCTACAGTTGGTTAATACTAGGCATTCGTGTATTTACCTTTACCTTTTTTCAGATATAATTCTTTAGCTATTTGCATTTTTAAGCATGGATCTTGCTTGGTGCACATTTTATTTCTTAAAAATACCCTACAAGCCTTCAAAATGTAGTGATTTTTGAGGCAAATGGTACAGTATGTGATTTTGCAGTTAGTCTTAAGAGGTGCAAAATGCTTATTTTCACTGAACTTGTTGAATCTGACAAAATTTGTCTCCATTTCTAACCAACTGTGAGTTCCACCTTGGCCTTTCTTAGGAATACAGACGGACTGTGTTAATATACTGAAGTAGATACGAGAAGCACTCCTTATTCCATGGCATATCATTTTAACAGGCATTATATGGGGCTTTAATTTTGATTTTATTTCAGGAGGCTTACTTACATTGTGTTTACAGTTCTCATAAACTAGAAATACATCTTACTTTTTATTTTCCCACCACTTTTTACACATTCTGAAATGCTTATTATTACACTTTTATGTATTTAGTCCTTCTGCAATACTTCTTGGACTGTTTCAATTTTCCCTTGTCAGGAACTTGTAAACAACTCTGGATCTATGAAATGGATCCAAGGAAGTATTTTAAAAAGCCAGTATATAAAAACAAGCTGTATAGAAATATATACTGTCATCAACCTGAATATGGCCTTATTAGTAGTGACTCCTCAGACTGCCTGAATATTTACTAGTACACCTATATGGTGGTCCTTTCATCCCAGGAGAAGTTTAAAATAAAATAAAACAAGATTCCCTGACTTTTCAGTTTGAAAAATATGTTTTAATAATTTTTAAATCTTTGGGTACTACTGTTGCCTTGTTTTAATCATTTTGGCGGGTTACACACCACCATTTAGTACGTAATAAATACGTGCCAGGGTTAGGAAGGGGCGGTGCTTCCGCACCCCCCTAACCCTAGTACGTATTCTGTATGTAAATATGGCAGCGGCCGTTCCACATGGCGGCTGCCATATTTACGTATTGGACGCTGTGCGTCCGCACGTGTCGCGGCGTCTATGACGTCGCGAGTCCGCCCCTGGCGCCTCGTGACGTCATAGAGGCGCCGCTTAAAGAAGCTCCATTTTGGAGCTTCTTTTTCGGTCCGTGCGGGAGCCGCACGGTGTGGCTGCTGCGGCTCCCCCATGGAGCAAATGGTGGCGGTCTGTAACCCGCCTTTATATTTTTTGTATTTTAATCACTTTATTTTTTGGGACACACTCTTGAAACAGTCTGGACACAATCCAGAGGACATGTTGTTAAGTGGTAATACCACAGTTTTTTAGTAAATAAGAAGCAAAAGGTATTGGCTGAGGTAGAAAATCAGCTATAATTTGAAAGGTCTTATTGAACAGTCTGCCAGCCACTGTCTGGTAACATTTGAGATATTCCTTTGATTGCACAGTTGTCATCGTTTTCCTACTTTATTGAGTTGCCTTTCTGGGAAGGTTCATCTGGGCTGTATCCAGACTGCAGAAATAATCCAGTTTGACAACACTTTAACCACTAAGGCTCAATGCTATGAAACCCTGGGATTTGTAGTTTGTTGTGGCACCAGAGCTCTCTGACAGAGAAGGCTAAATGTCTCACAAAACTACAAAAACCAGAATTCCTTAGCATACTATCCTGGCAGTTAAAGAGAAGTCATACTGGGTTATTACTGCAGGGCAGATGCAGCCCTGGTAACATCAGTTGTAACAACTTTTGAGATCCAGGAACTGACCATTTTATTTATGTAGCCTATCACTATGATTCTGTGATTAAACCCTTATTGCTGCTGCTACTGCTATCTGCTCAGTGCACTGCAGGAATATTTCATTAGCAGAGCTCTTAGAATGCTCTTGATGGAAAGAAAGTGGGGAAGTTAATATTGTCCTAGGGGTTCGACAGACTGGCCATTAAGGCCTGCCTAGGTGCAGGATCAGTGTGTGGCATCCACATGGCGCATGGCCCAACTCCACCCCCAGGCCAGCATGATGCTGCATGCCACTTCACATGGTGCGCAGAGTCATGGTTCTCCTCTGGCGTTACATCTACATGATGCACCATGTAGCGCAGAAAAGCTGTGCACCAATGGCTATGGTGCCCTTTCCAGGGCACAAAAGGGATCCACCTTTTTTGGCTACTTTTTTGCCCCGCGTAAAGGAGACAGGGCCACAGCATGTAGTTGCCACGGCCCTGATCTGATGCTAAAAGGGGCATTCTGTCGAGCTCCCAAATCACCCTTTGTGCTTAACTCTCCAGTGCCCATCTCTGTAGAGGGTCTCCACACGGTTTCAGAGCAGATTTGCCAACAATTGCTATTGACAGAGATAACCTCATTTCCCATTCTGCCACTGAATCAGAAGCCACTCACAGTTAGAAAAGAAACTGCATTTTTGTGGGATGCAGGTCCTGCAGTCAGTTCCATGAAATTAAAGAGAAAATATATTAATGCTGCTAGAAACATACAAACTCTAGCTGAGTATTTAAAATGTCTAATGAATGCTTGCAAAATCACATGAAACAATGCAGCACTTTGAGCCTGGAATCGTTGTTCGGAAAAGCCAGCATCCGCATAGCTTGAGGCATGGCATTTAGACCCTGCACGACCCCAAGATGTCTGGAAGCACCCTAGCCAAACAGACGTAGGTGGCTTTAAGACGCTCCGCGAATGAGGCATTTACATGCCCTTGGGGCAGCTTGAAGCCGCCTTGAAGATACTGCCAGGCCCCATAAGGTGGCTTCTTACTGGCTCAAATAGGAGCAGATCTTTTACACTCCTATTTGGACCAGCTCCAGGTAGGGTTGCCATAATTCTCTACTATAAACCGGGACAGAATGTAGGACAAAATTTAGCCCAAAATGTAGGACAATTGTAGGATAAAATTTAGCCCAAAAGGTAGAACATTTAAGGTACTACATTTTTCTTAAATGTCCTACATTTTGGGCTAAATTTTATCCTACAATTGTCCTACATTTTGGGTAAATTTTGTCCCAGTTTATAGTAGCGAATTATGGCAACCCTAGCTCCAGGGCAAAATGGTTGTAGCGGTGCCGTAGCAAGTGGATCCGGGGCGGCCCCAATCCACCTTTTTGCAATGGTCTGTTCCACCCATTTATGTATATTTCACATCTCTTCTCAAATAGCTCTGCTGAGTGTGGACCTAAGCTCCTCTGTATTTTATTTTTATTTATTTTTGCCTCTTATTTTTTAGTATTCATTTTAGTATGTTTCTATCTTATATGCTCTCTCCCTCCCTCCCTCTCTCTCTTTCTCTCTCTCTCTCTCTCTCTGTGTGTGTGTGTGTGTGTGTTCATGTCCCTGTTAAGACATAGAAACCCATTGGGTGACCTTGGGCAAGTTACACTCTCTCAGCCTTAGAGAACGGCAATGGTAAACACCCTCTGAACAAATTTTGCCATGAAACCCCAGTGATAGAATTGTCTTAGGGAAACCATAAATCAGAAACAACTTGAAGGCAGATAACAACAACATATACTGTATATACTCATGTATAAGTCTAGAAATTTGAGTCAAAAATTGACCCCAAAAACCTGGGTCGACATATCCATGAGTCAATGTAAGTGCTGTACCTTAACTCAAAATAGGACCCATCTCCCTCTCTGAATAGAGTGGCAAAAGGTAAGAGCTTAGTCCATCCTGGGAGAACCTAAACGAAGCACCAACCTCCTCTATTCTTTCCACTGTGGTGCTGCTTCTGGCCTTTTTGAATGCTTGGACAGGAAATTTGAACCATTCTTTGGCATCACTTTCCTTGATTCTTTATGTCCTTTGTTGCATGCCTCTAAGTTTTATCCTTGACATATACATGGGTAATATCAAAATTAATAATTTGGCCCCCAAAACCTGCTCTCGACTTATACATGAGGTCGACTTATAGTCGAGTATATATGGTATATTGAAAAGCAGTTTCAAAGCAATTGAATCATCAATTTTTTGAAAATAGAAATAACGGCTGGGGAGAAATGGCTTTCCACCGGTTTTTCCTAATTCTTGGAAATGTGCAGTTGGCAAAAATGGTGCTGTCCTTAATTGGGGCCCTGGAGTTTAAGAAGAGGGAGAGATGTTTCATTATGATTTAGAGGGAATGAAAGGTGAATTGTCTTGGCTCTATTGTTTTTCCCTTCACAGCATCATAAGGCTTGATTGCTGTATATTAAAGAGTGTGCCATTTTATTTAAGAGAAGAAAGCAAGGAGAACTAACTAAATGTAATTTAGTATAATTTTGAACAGACAAATTAAGACTTGTAGTCATGCCAAATGCTCTCTTTATTTTTACTAATCACTTTGTACATCTGTTCATAATCACACCGTTAATTTTTATGGACACTAGGCTTTGTAATACTGCTTTGACATTCTGTTTAATGGTCTTTTCAGTGTGAAAGAAAGCTTGAAAACAAATGGCTTTACAGTGTGCCAAAAATCACACACGGCAGAGGTCTAATACTTGCCAAACAATGAAGCCTGTTGAGCCTTAGCAGTTATAGAGCTTTCCATTTCCTCAACAAATCTGAGGAAGATCAATTTTGTTTTATTTTATGTTGGCTACAAGGGAGCTGACTCTGCCTGCTGGCCTACTCACCATTGTGTTGCCTTTTCCAACAGCTCTGCAGCTATTGCCATCCTGATTTCCTGGGATGTTTTGGCAAATGGATTGAACATGGGACATTGTATATACAATCCAGGAAATGCATTCAGGAGTAGCTGTACTGGCCATGCAGCAAAATACAACAAAATCCAGTATCCACAAAACAGTGATTTGACCAATTTAAAAAAGCACAAACTTATTTGACCAACTTAAAAAAAGCACAAAATACATAATACAAGCTGTTGAAGCTTCACTGGCTTCTTCATCAGGCAAAGTTGTTAAAAACCATACAGGAGATAAAAAAATGACAATGTTGGAGTCACTGGCCTACATTTTGTCTTAAGGGGTTACTTCTGTTGTCAGTTAAGATGGTCTAGACTAGAGGCCACTCCCCTTGTTTTGGCTCAAAACAAAGAGAAGTAAAATCCAGTTTATCAAATTTCAACTCCATTAACAACAAAAAATAACTCCTCTTGTAATCCATCTGGAAAAACTTTGGGGGGCAGTACAGTAATAGTACAGAGACTTCTTGAGAAATTCAATGTTCTCTACCTAAGAAAGGGGCACTACAGAGGACAGAGTTTGGTTGGATCTCAATGGGAATAAAAGGAGTAACATCTGAGACAAAATGTAGTCCTCTCCTGTCATTTGGAAGTACGATTGCCAAATCTGGATCATCCCAGACCTTGAGGTTTCCTGGCCAAAACCTGAGATGTAAAGATAGCCTGTAGTGATGTCATAAAATATTATGCATTAAATGCCAACCACAGTTGCTCACACACAAACATAGCATATTTCCACTTTCAAAACTGAGACTGAATTCTTGGGCCTGAAACAGACGGTCCAAAAGGAGTGGCTTCTGGCCTCTTTGGAGGCATGGCGTACAGATGATGCATGCTCCCAAAGCAGCTGGAAGCTGCTTTGAGACTGGCAAAGGTTGCCCGAACCTGCTGGAAAAAGGAGCAGCAAAAATACCCTTCTGCTGGCAGCTTGTTTGGGACCATGGTGGTAGCCCATTTTGAGAAAGGGCTGTGCAGTCGCTGCAGTCCTAGCTGCACATCTGCTTCAACCCTTAGTTAAAAGAACTGATCCTAGGTCAAAGTGGAGTGAGAGTTTCCTTATTTCTTGCAATAAGATGGATGCAAAACAAACAAAACCAGTGAATGAGTCTTGGCACCAAAAAGACTAGGAGGGGAGGACAGTAACTACATAGACCCTCTAACCCTGGAAGTAATTGTAAATTGCAGCAACAAATCAATTAATCAATTTGAAATTGTAGCAAGCTGCTGCTCAATTACTTGAGTTGAAGATTTGCATTTGCTCCTTTCCCCTTGCTTGGAACTGAGTCCAACAAAACTGGAGAATTTGCATCCTCACCTGCCATATGCAGATGACCTATGAAAACTGGAAAACCAGGCCGAGGCCCTTAGAAAAGACAATCCTATTTGGAAATGGTGTGTTGTCTTATTCAACAAATATTGATTGTGGGAAATATTCTATCAGTTAGGTGCAGAATTTAATGATTATATGTTTTAAGGAAACATTGGAGGCACAGAATTAGTGGTGTGTGTGTTTTGATCTGTTTTCACTAAATATTCTTCTCAATTGATTATCCCTTTTCTTGAATTACACTTGATGGATCATTTGACTATTATATTGAATTACTGTGTCCCCTTCCTTTACACGGGGGATCCATTCTGGACTCCCCCGCATAAAGCAAATTACGCATATGCTTGAACCCCATTTAAATGAATGGGGCTCATGCACGCGGTGGCACAGGTGTGCCATGGGTGTGCGCCCCATTAGTCCCTAATGGACGTGCCGCCCCTTCCTCCCTGCGTGGCTTTCAGCATATGCTGAAAGCCGCATAAAGTGCACCTGCATATGACGTGGGCACACTGTATTTGCCTTAAAGTGGAAACTAGTGAATTTCCTACAGTATTTTTTATATTAAAGAGAACCTTGTTATAATTGTGTACTTCTAATTTCCCATTTTATTTGATAATTATGTGTATGCATTTTTCATCAGTGTTTGTTCTTAGTACATTGTACACCTTAAATTTTTAATAAGACTTAATTTCCTTTAATACAAATTTATATTCCAAAAGCTATAGCCCAATTAGCTAACTAAATGTAGGATTCTGCCCAGCATTTATTTAAAGTAATGAGAAGTATTGGTTGATATCTGCAAGATAAAGAAATAAGAAGATAAGAAACTGTCTGTTAGAGTTTAATTAGCAGATACCAGCAAGAAACAAAAGTTCACATAAAATATAATTGATTTTGGAAGCTGTAGACTTGTCAATACTGGAAACAAAATACTGTAATTGGGGATTTATTCTGTGCAAAATTTACACAAGGTTGATTTACGTGGAAACTATTTTGTGCATAATCTCCAATTGTGGCATTTTTTGTGCAGAAAACAGTCTTTCAGTGCAGAAAGTAATATGATGGACGTGCGGTCTCAAACAATAGCTCTTCCTGCCCTTCCTGGGCCCTAAATACAGCTGGGGGGAACTGGCTAAGCAGACAAAAGGAGTGGTGAAGGCCTCACCATGTCAAGGGAAGTTTCCATCCTTCTTAAAAGACTGTAGTGAGGCCATTACTTAAAAAAAAATGTCTTCCTAGATCTCACCATTCTGGATAATTATCAGCCAGTCCAAGGAAGCTGTCTCTATAATGAACCAATGTCTGTTGTCAGTGATGGACCAGATGAGGACAATCAAATTAAAAGTTAATCCAGACAAGCTAGCTGTTGTGGTCAGTTGGAAGGAAGATCAGAGAATAAGGATTCTGCCTGTGCTGGATAGGCTTACACTCCCACTGAAATCTCGGTTTCACAGCTTGGATGTTCTCCTGGACCAAACTCTAATCCTGGTTTCAGCAGTGTTCAGGAGTGTGTTTGCACAGTTAAAACTAGTATGCCAGCTGCACCCGTTCCTCAGGATATCAGATCTGGCTGTGGTGGCACATGCCTTCATTAGATCTCACTTGGACTAACACATTCTAGGTGTCTTTGAATACTATTTGGAAACTCCAGTAGATCCAAAATACTGTGGCCACACCACAGTGCTATCTGGGGCCAGTTATAGAGAGCATGCAAGTCCCTTGTTAAAAAGGCTTCCCCAGAAGAAGATGATTGTTCATTTACAGTATGATTCAAAATATGGGTCATGACCTATAAAGGCCTACAGAGCTTAGGTCCAGAATATCTGAAAGACCATATCTCTGTATATGAACTTGCCGGAATCTTAAGATCTACAGGGAAGGGCTTTATCTCAGTCTCATCACTGTCACAGGCTCATTTGGTGAGGATACAAACAAGAGAGAGAGCTTTCTCAGCAGCTGCTCCCACTCTCTGGAGTTCCTTCCATTGGAAGCTAGGCTCCCCCCCCCCCTCCGACAGGGAAAGATGATTTTGTTTAAGCAGACTTTTAATATATCATTACTCACAGGAAGGTTTCTTATTGGGGAATGTGTTTTATTTTTTAACTTTTGTATGCTTTTAAATAATTTCATACTGTTTTAGTGTTATGATTTTAATTGTTTTTTTACATTTTTATTATTGGGTATTGATTCTAATTGTGAGCCAACTTGGGTACCACTCCAGGAGAAAGGCAGCATATAAATGAAACAAATAAATGAATAAATAAACAAATTCTTGTTTCCATTATACTAGGGATGTACAATATTTAGCCTTCATATATTGTTGGACTGCATGTCCCAGAATTTCTCACAGTTGACTATACTGGTTAGGTTTGATGAGAGCTGTACTCCAACTACACCTGCAAGTTCACAATTTATCCACCCCTGTTTCATATTCTTTGTACGGAGACATTCTTCTGCACTATTGCTGCTGTGAGCATGTGTGTGTGCACATGGTCAAAGGGATGTGATGAAAGTAACAAAAATGCATTATTTCTGCATCATTGCATTCTTGTACAGAGCAGGGAAAACTGACTACCCTTCTAGTAAGATTTACAGTAGAAAATCTGTGCCATACACCTGCAAAGGATCATAATTATTGTTGCATTAAGTAGACTTCTAGTTCTCATTATGCTCTCAGGAAGCCAAGTAAAGTCCTCAACTCAATGCAGGAATAGAAGCAGGTTTTTTTTTAAATAAAGCACTATGTAAGCATTAATGCCTTACCTATCAAATAGTGTTTCTTTGCTCAGAAGAATTAGTTTGGAGCTGAAAAAAATGTGATCAGCTGCATATATTTGAGACTTAAAAACTAAGTTGTTTCCAGAGCTTCTGTTTCATGTTTGGTGTTTATTTTAAACCATCCTCCCTTGCCCAGTTTACAAATACTGAACTTCACTAGAAGAACCTTTGATGGCATACACTTATTATGATCACTAGCATTGGAAGAAGAAGATTTAAGCCACACATTGATTGGGTTTTAACTATCCTCTTGGGATTTGGTTTTATAGAACGCTAAGAAGGATATGTTATCTTTGCTTAAATCAAAAAAGATTATGTAAATACATTGCATACAAGTTGGAAGCATAAATCACAGATGTCGGCGTGATGGAAAGTTTGTTACCAGCGAAATCTACAGCTCCCAAATTCCAATGTGTTAATTAAAAGGTGACATCTGGTATACTAATTTATGCTAAGTGAAGAAATGTTCAGATTAAAATAGGATGTGTTTAAATGTTTTTGGTGTCATCACTGGGAAACTAAAAGTCGTATGATAACTGAGGTGACTCTGACCCAAATATATGCAAGTGGGTGTGCTCTATCATGTCAAAGAAAAAGGAATGAAGGATATCAATGAGAAAATGTGATGACAGAGATACCATTTCACATGAAGGGGCCCAGTGTAACTGCAATATCTGTCAGTGATCACTAAATCCAACAAATATTATAAAATAAATTTTATATGAAGAAAAGCTTACTGCTCTGTAGTCTTCAAGAATTCATAGATTAAAAAAATAGGAACATGCTAGTAAACCCCTTTGGCCTTTCATGAGTTCTGTCCTGCTCCCTGAACTCATTCCCTTCTCAGCCCACTCCACCTCATACTGCTGCTGTCTTGCCCACCATTCCTCCATGTCCTGACCCTCTATTTCATGGTTACTCATATTCTCTCCTCCTCTTCCTCAACCTTCCTACTTCTCTTTCATCACCTTCTGACCCTTCATATCCTTCCCTTTCCTTTCTCTGTTCCCCAGTAATGTAGACTTGAGTCAATTGACTTACACTCAAGTGAATTCACTGGAACTTCACTCCACATAAAGGATGCTCTGACTTGAGTCAACTTACAACCATGTGTATGAGTGACTTGAATTTCCTGCATTAGGAAGCTGGTATTGATGTCAGCCTGTCCTTGATGCAAATACTGTAGTAGGATAGGCTGGATCCTTCTAAAGTTCTTTTTTCATAAGAGCAGCAGCAAAGAAATGCCCTCAGAGCTTGATGTGTATTGTTTCTCAGAGGGGAAGAGGACAGCAAACACATTAGGCAATGGTCTGCTTGAGGTGGAAGGATCCTTCTAAAACAGGTTTTCAAGGCTCCTCTGATAAGCAACATAGACAGGCTGTTGAGTAGACCTCAAGTCCACTTTTAAAGTTGGCTCCCAGACTTGAGACTTGGCTTGAAAGTATCTTACAAAGACTTGAGACTTGACTTGAGACTTAGAGTAACAGTCTTAAATATAACACTGCTATTCTTGTAGGGGCAAAACAGATGACCTAGAAATGCTGGTAATGGAGTAGAGTGGGAATGTGGTGACTGACTGCATGCTGCATGCCCCGTCTCTGTTCTGATGTCAGCATCACACTGCACCAAAGAAATGCCGTGCCAAAGAAACACTGAAAGGCCACCGCCACAGCAAAGGCAGCTTTTTGCTGGCTCTAAAAGGAGTGGCATTTTGCCATTCTTTTGAGAGCCAGCAAAGCGCCGGATCATGGTGTGGTGTGCAGTTGCTGCGGCCCTGATCTGGTGCTGAAAGGTGTGGTGGGAAGCCACTCCTTTGGGGCCATCTGTTGAGCTCCTTACTCACACTTGAGTGTGGCTGCTGCTTCAACTCCTTTTAGATATGCCTGCCTACCCCCTGTTTGCACAGCAGACTTCATTTGAAATTCCTCATTGCTGTTTCATCTCCAGCCTACTCATTGGGGTAGCAGTTGCTCCTCATTTCCACTGATGGTTGCACAGATCTAGCAGGGTCAAACTAATGGGTTTTTTCCCATCTTAAAGAAAAAGGAGGCAATAAGTCTGCAAGACAGAGGTGGCAGCTGCATTTCTTCTCCCACCTCAAGTAGTGGGAGAGGTTGGATTACTGCTATCCATGAAATTATATGCCAAATTAAACTGGTATATTTTTAAGGTTTTGTTTTGTTTTTCATATAAAGAATTAACTTGGGTAGCTCCCTAAAAAGTTTAAAATGTATTCCTGGATAAGTAAATACTATAAGAACAAATGCCACACACAGAAACAGAGGGCGTGCTGTTTAGAACATATGGCACAGAGGCAAAATTAAGGACAAGGGTGGAAGAGCGTTCTAGGAGACAGAAACAGCCCAGTTGTGCTAATGAAAAGGTGTGTGGTAGGGAATGGTTCAAAAATGTAATATGCACTTTCTTTTTATGAAGATTTTCATACCTGGCTCCATCGCTGCTAAAACATCTCCCAAACGTCCCTAAAGGGGAAGGAAGCCCGTAGCAATCCTAGCAAGCCTAGGAGAAGGCTTTTTCACCAGCCAACACTGGCCAGTAACATTGAGGTAAAGTAGCTTGGGCTCCTTGCTTGTTGTTATGGTGAGCACAGCAGTGATCAATCTGGATCTGCTACTTATCAGACCAACTACATAGAGCCAGGGTAAAATTTCTTTGAAGGTGGCTTTTAGTGTCTATCCAGCAGTTTTGTTTGGGAAACTGGTTCCTTTCAAATTTCTTTGCATACCACCCACTGTTAATTTTAGTCTGTGATATTTTGTTTTTTCTCCCCACATGGAGGTATGTATTCAGTTTTTCCCCTTGTACATTTTCCACAGTGTATGCACTTATTTAATTTTTTTAAATGATGTATATATTTTGTACACATTTTCTTACTTGACAATGTGTTTATCTTTAGCTATTTGCATTTTTAAATGTGGGATTTTCTCCATATAAAGTGTACCATTAGCTTCAAGATGTATGAGTTTCTGGGGGAAAGGGTGCTTTGTCTCACAAGTTTTGAGAGGCAATGAACTGCTTTTATCTGTACTTGCTTGTGTAGTATGTATATTGGAACTTTGAAATTAGCTAGATAACTTGCTTCCACAATGTTCCAGATCTTTGTGTTCTCATCTTAAAAATTCAAATAAATATATTTAGAAATCAGTGAAGTGAAAGAGAAAAACATGTAAAATGAAAATGTTAAATCAAAACTCTTCTCAAAATTGGAAAAAAAAATGTTAGAAAAGGAGTGGCAGGAGAGGGTCTATGTTCAGAGAATGATAAGGTCATTCAGATGTTGTACTGCAAGGCCTCTCATCCCCAACCAGTGTAGCTGATGGTAAGGAATGTTGAGATCTGCAGTCCACTCAAATTTGAGCATGACTTCCATTCCTTTCCTGTGCAATTGGTTTTATTAACTGCCAGCGAGTCGACTATCTCATGGCGACCCTGGGGATGTGACATCCCCAAGACTCTCTGTCCTCCACTGAACTGCTTAGATCTTGTAGATTCAGGCCTGTGACCTTCCTGATTGACTCTAGTCATCTATGTGTAATCTTCCTCCCTTTCTAACTTTCCTAGCATTATTGTATTTTCTAATAAGCTGTGGCTCCTCATGATGTGCCAAAGTATGACAGCCTCAATCTAATCATCTTGGCTTCATAAATTATTATAAATGTGATAAAGGGTTGTGAAAACTGCTTGCATTTCTCTCCTTCCATTTGTTTTGTAGTGTAGTGAAATTGTCAATGTGTAATGTTATTGGTGGAGATTGCAGGGAAATCTGTTCACATTTTTATGCATTTCCAACAATGTGTACATTATAAACACACAGACACACAAAGATAATTGTTCATTTCCCCACTGACTAAAGTTTTTTGTGTGCATTTCCTCAACAGTCTTTATTTTAAACCATTCATATTTTAAGTGTGTTCATATTGTGCATACTTTATTCCTCCAAAATGCCATGAAATCTTTAACATGTGCAGATTCTATAGGCAAGGTGTATCCTTATCTTAGGAGACATGCCAACAGGATCTTGGAAGGTGCCAATCAAAACTACTAAAATCACCACCACCACCACCAACAAAACCCATCCCTAATTTAGCAGAGAGGATAATCATTGTGTGTTTCACACCCAGAGAGATGCATAGTGTTAATTTTGGATTTATATAAACACTTCAGCTAGCAACCTCTCAGGACATATTTGGAGATGGTAAAAGAAAACCAAAAAGAGTACGGTGTTATAGCATGAAAAGGTTACAACACTGCAATTGGATCCTTTTAGTTTAGAGAAATAAATGATGGAAGAGAAATGACACAGGGTAGCAGTTCATATAAATGTATGGACTGTGTGAAGGATATTCCTTCCCCCTCCTACAAGAGCCCATGATTACGATTATATTTATATTTATATCCCACCTCCTCCCCCTAAAAAAATTGGAACTCATAGCACCTTGCAATTAAAAAAAAATACAATTGAAAACAAATTCTTGGAGGATAGGTTTATGTGTGGTGGGATGTGGTGGTCTGAGTGTTGTGCTACATCTCCAGGAGACCAGGATTCAAATCTTCACTTATCTCTGGAATCCTACTGAGTAGCCTTGAGAAGGTCACAGTCTCTCAAATTCTGCATCCACACTACAGAGATAATCCAGGTTGACCCCATTTTAACTGCCATGGCTCAGTGCCATGGAATTCTGGGAATTGTAGTTTTGTGAGACATTTAACCTTCTCTATCAAAGAGCTCTGGTGTGTGGTGTCAATCTGGATTATTTCTGCACAGTGGATGCATCTTCTGACAAAGGCAATGGCAAACTAGCTTTGAAGAAGTCTCGCCAGTAAAACCCCATTATAGGTTCACCTTAAGGTCGCCATAAGCTAGAGCACCCAACAAGTTTATCCATGGTTACAGTATATGGAACAGATTCAAACAAAATATTTCACTTAATACCAATTGCTTTCAAAACCTGGTTAATTATCTGGTTCATCATTGCAGATCTTGGAAACATTATTTTTCTTAGTAAAATCCCAAAATCCCTTGGGAGTGCAGCAGGAAGCCATGGTAACTGATGATTTGAGGAGTTGTGGTCCAAAGGAGTTACTTTTCCAAGCTCTTAGTCACTGTGGCTGTAGTACTTTGTATTTACATTATTAAAACTAAGAATAAGTTTTTTGCTTACATTACTTTGCTTACATTATTAAAGCTAATAACTAGTTTTTGAAAACCAGGTAGTGTCTTTTACTCCTAAGATACTACACAATTGTTTTCCTAATAATTAACATGTCTGTTTTAAAAGGAAGACAGATTGCTATTTGAAAAGAAAAGAATATTGCTTAATAACTGGAATGATATAAAACAACATTTAATGTGTAACATGTTAACAAGATTATCCTAATACTAAAATGGGGAAAGCAACTAATAAATTATAACCACTGTATAACACTTATTTTTAAAGATCCAAAGTATATTTCCCTTCCCCATATAAAAGAGAGCCAACAAGTTAGTTGATAAGTATGAGATAATGGCAATAAACACACTTAAGAGCTCTTAAGAGAAAACAGTTAGCATCATTCATGGCAAGTTGATGGCCTTTTAATTTTTTTAACTTAATTAGTTTTCTCCAGATTTTCTTGACATTGCACTAATGAGTGAGATTTTTCCCCCTGAATGAAACATTTTAATTATTCAGTTTGGTAGAAGCGATTATACAAAGGAAAACATTGCTGACATTATTGCCAGGGTTGAACAGTGTTGAGTGGCTTCCCAAAACAAAGATTTTAAACAAGCTACTGAGAGGAAATGTAACACAAAGCTGCCTTTCCCCCAAGCCAAAGAAAATGTGCATTGCTAATACGTTTATAATTCTCAACACAAATTCTAATTATACTGGCTTCTGTTTGCAGACTTTTACTTTTGCAATGGAATTTTACTACCCTTTCTTCTCCTGATCCTGCCAAATCTTCCCCAAATGTGCTCTAGAGGGTCCCAGCTCTCAAAGTGAGAAAGAGAAAATCTGTTATACTAATGGATCCCATTTTGGGTGGCAAACAGACATTGTTGGATGAAATTCCACTGTCCCCCGAGTAACAAACTGCTCCTTTAGTAATTTCTGTATCCACCATTTGCATCTCCAGTGGTTGTATACAATCCTTACTATTTCAGCTACCCTATATTATCCTAAATTTCTATTTTCTTCATGACAATATCAGTGACTGACATGAACACTTTTCCTTTCTCCCTGTTCTTATCCCACGTGCCCTTAGTAATATTGATATCCTATGAGGGATTAGTAGACACATAGAGGAGCTTATTCCAAAACATGGACACTGTACCACTTCTTCCCTGCACCTAACTGTTGTGTGCGTCTCTGTGCGTGTGTAGCAAGTTTTACCAGGTATGGGAAATCCACTTCAGGGGCATTTACAGACTTTGTGAAGTACAGCATTCAACTTGATGCTCCACATCCTTTCTCATCAGCAATCCTCACCCACCTTTGGATGTTAGCTTGTCTCTATTCAGTCATCACTGGAAAAGTTGCCGGGGTGGATTTTGGGAGATTCAGGTTACACTCTTTCTTTTCTTTTGTTTGCTTCATGATGTAACTAGTGGACGTGAGAGTACAAATCTTGACCTTTTTTTTAATTGTCACTTCTTTTGGTGCAGTATGTTCTTAAGGATATTGATTAAGGGCTCATTAATGAACATCTTAAAGCATCCCTGAACAAAGAATTTGCTCATCCAGCAGTTGCCTTAAAACCAAATTACAAGCAGAGTTTCAAGGGTGTTAATTCTTCCTTAGTAGTAGAAAATCAGATCATATCTTGGAGGCTGAGCAGTCATGGGGCAGTATGAATGTTAAGGCCTGCTCAACATGTTCACATGGGCAACTGGCTATAAGAAGATGGTTGAGGTAATAGCCTTGTTACAGTTTCTGTATCCACTTTCTACATCCACCTACTAACAGTTGACAATGGGGACATATCTCTTCATTTTCCTTTGCTAATATTACTCACTGGAGTATGTTTAACCCAGTAAATATGTGCCCTTTATAAATAGATACAATGTTATAGCATATACAGGTACAATTGAGAGTTATAACTGTGCCAAATCTTTTGGGACCTTGCAGAGGGAAGCATTCTGTACCTCTTATCACAAATCATCCACCCCAAAACATTGTAACAATAAGCACAGAGTTCATCACACCATTCACTTCTTAACTGTGGGAGTAGGCATAGGTTTGGTCTGGCTTTTGTGGTGTATCAGGGGAAGAAGCAACAGTGTCCCTACCACCAGAAGCATATTAGGGTGCTTCTTACTTTCTCAATGCTCAACAGCAACCAGAATGATTCAGGAACAGTCATAGAGCAAATATGTGACGTGACAGATGGATTTATGCCCAGTAGCCCCCAGCACAGTTGGAAGTAGGCAGGCACAAGGAATAGGTTCTGCCTCCTCCACTGACATCTGTAAATATGTTTTGTGAGACATACACTCTACTAGTCTGGTGCAGGATTCCTGTCATCATTTCTGGTGAATGTGTTATGTGGATTTTAGCTGAGGGTTATGTATCCTACCATAAATCCTTAAGATACTATATATGGGAGCCAGTATTGTGTAGTGGTTTCAGTGTTAGTCTAGGACACCAAAAGACTAGGGCTCAAATTTCCACTTGGCCAAGGAAAACCTCTGGGTGAACTTGGGCAAGTCACAATCTCACAGCATCAGAGGAGGGCAATGGCAACTCCCCTCTGAACAAACCTTGCCAAGAAAACCCTGTGATAGATTCATCTTGAGGTCACCATAGGTTGGGAATGACTTGAAGGCAACCAACAGTAGCAATATTTTATTTACATATGCCATGTATATGGTAGAAACTAAAGGTATTCTGTCCCAGCATTTTTTTTTAAAAAAAGTATCATTCCATCAGCAGACGTATTAAAACCACAAACCAC
>NC_056523.1:237512529-237531846 GCF_019175285.1 Sceloporus undulatus
TTACTATAATACACTTTAATGGAAACTGAGCCAGGTTAAATGTAGGCATTTGTGGTTTATGGATTTTGCTAAAGGTGTTGCTGTGTTAAATGCATTATAAGCATTCACTTCCTCAGTATCTACACTAATAGCTATTTAGCTTACCAAATATAATGTCACTCAGGCTGTGATTTTAAAGCTTGTATCTGGTTCTTCGTTAACATTTCCTTCTTTTACTTAGCAAGAAGATGCATTTCTTAAAATCATTATGTTTATATTAATGAAATTCATGCAAGAACACTAATCATCTGCTTATCCTTTTCTTTTTTTTTAACCAGTGAAAACTATAAAGGGTTGGATTTATTTTATTTTTTTACATCTGTCTGGAAGTTGTTCATCAGATTTACATTTTCTTATTACAGAATTTTAAAATGAGCCACACTTCACAGCTCAAAGTGTGGAAGATGTCATTAAACTGGCTGTCTAATCAGGAAGGTGTAAAAAATTTAATTAAACTAATGGCAATCTGACTTAATTATTCTAAAATATATTAGAGCACAGTACACGTGATTACAATTTTCTAATTTCTTAGAAGATGTCTTGTATTTACTGAGTTGATGCCTGTCATCATAGTGCCTTAGGTCAGAACTGATGGTTCCATCACACTATAGCAGTGGTTCTCAACTTTTGATCTTCAAATGTTTTGGGCTTCATTTCCCAGAATTCCTGAGCATCAGTCATATTGGCTAGAGCTTCTGGGAGATGAAGTCCAAAACATCTTGAGGGCCAAAAGTTGTGAACCACTGCACTATAGTATACAGTCTGTACAATTGTAGATAATAGTTCTGTACAGTTCACTGCAAGTTTTGGAAGTGCTTTTGGACCTTCACAGATAAAACAGCAGGGTCAAGCAAGGCTGTGTCATGAAGCAGGCTTTGGTGTTTTGAAAATTCCCAACAGAAAAATATGGACAGTTCCAATGACTAGGCATATGTTGTTGGCATAGAAAATTCCCAAGGCACTAGCAATTTCCCCCTTCATTTTCCATGGTTATAAAACCCATGGTTATAAACTCTATTGATCAGGAAACATGCATATTAACCTTTAAAGAATGTTTCTTGTCTCTTTCCATTGCATCCCAATAATACCCATACGTTTGGTTTAAATTCAAGTGTTGGGGGGAGGCATTATTAATGGATAACTCTCTTCCATTAGAAGTTCAGCAAAGCCATCCGTATTTTCTAAAGGCTGGCTAATGTTGGCAATGGAAGGAACATCAGTTGCCTAGCCAGTCATGGTGCATCATGTGGTCCAGTAATATAGAAATGTCAGTGAATCCCAAAGCATCATCATATAATGGATGGCTTCAGCTTGTATATGCTTAGTAAATGTACATTTCCAAGGAATGCATGAATTGGGCCTAAAATTTAAAAAAATAAATAAAAGTGGACCACAATGTATGTGTCTGTAGCTTTCCACAATGCTGAACAATTTTCCAAATTGGTAGACGGAGGGCTAAAAAATGATCTTATAATCACTTGTGAACTGACCAGTAATGTTTGGGATAGTCTTTTCCATCCATCCATATAAGTATTTCCCTATTTTTCTTTCTTTTTTCAGTCCGAAATTTCTTCTCCTCCTCCTCCTCCTCATTACTAATATTACCATTTTGGATGTCAATCTCATGAATATCTGCATTTTTATGTGCAGTTGACTTCTGCATAATGTATTCATTTTTTACACAATTTTAGACCGAACGTGTTACAAAATTTGAAAAAGTAGAACTACTGAAGAATAACTGCATTTCAGTACCTAAATTATATATTGTTATGATATCTTCATTTTTATTTAGGCAGGCTTTTGTTGTGTGAATTTTACTTCTGCATTGAGGTGTGCTGTTTTAATGCTTTTAAATGGTTTTAACTATACTGCATTTTTAACTTATGTTTTAGTATTAGTGTTATTTAATCATTTTTTAAATTAATTTTTAGTTTTATCCTTGGACCTTCCTGGAATCCCATTTTAGGGGGAAATGATATATAAATCTAATAAATAAATAAATAAATAAATAATTTGGAAGGCAAAATAGAAGGTGCAGAATTAATCATGCTAGTTTCCAAAGCCCACTGTCTTTTTCATTAGGCAGAGATGGTTTTAAAAAAAAGCATACAGGGGAAAAAATGACTGTCTCAGGTCAACATCTTTTCTTGAGATGTTATTGAGAGTCTAAAGAGACAGACGAGTGAATTCAGTTTTCAAGACAAAACCGTAATCACCCCATAGTGATAAGGCGACTGGAAACAAAAACAGTCAAAAAAAGAACAGGTATACAATTTTATTTTTCTGTTTGTAACCATGGTTTCAGTACAGAGCAGGTAGATTCACATAAAAATGATTCACATAAACACACACACACAGAGAGGAAGGTCCTAAACACACTGTAAAAATAATCCAGTGTGAGATTGCTTTAACTGCCCTGGCTCTGTGCTAGGGAATCCTGAGAACTGTAGTCTATTGTGGCACCAGAGCTTTTTAATAGAGAAAGCTAAATGTCTCACAAAAGCAGAATTCCCTAGTATTGAGCCGGGGCAGTTAAAGCGGTCTCTACATGGATTATTTCTGCAGTGTGTTTTGGAATTTAGTTTGCTGTTAAAAAAATACACATTGAATAGGAGTCAGGACACAAATAAACCAATTTAGCCAAGATTAGTATACAATGCAGAATCTATCTTTTAAGTGAGGGCCACAAGATGGCACCATGACATATCACATTTGTCATCTCTCATATGACCAACTATGGTCACATAAATATACTCATTTAAAGAAAAATGTATACTGTATTAGGTTCGTTTGTGCTCAAAAAGTTAACAGGGATATGGGATAGCATTTCATAGCAAATAGTTTGCAATGTAGTAAATTAAAGTTGCCAGGTAGTACTTTAGGTCAGTTCATCCATACATTTACTTTCAGAGTTAGAAAAGTAGTTGTGGAAACATACATTCTGTAACAGCCTAAAATGTAACCAATGATATGGAAATAATGTTTCTTGAATTTAGCATACTCAGTCCTAATAACAAAGATACTAATTTAAGGTCTTCAGCACTGAGAAATTTTCTTTTAGAATAACTTTCCCCCTCTACATCTCAGTCAATAATTATTCATTACCTGCTACCATTTCCTATTACCCAATTTTTCTTGTTATCTGTTACATTAGTTGTTATTTTATTTGCATTACTTTGCTATAATTTTTAGTTCTTTTTGGGTTGGCAAAAGGATTGTCTCAAACTTGGGTAGCGAAGCCTTAAAATTAAACCCTGCATCCATGCAGTGAAGCCAGGCTGCAGGGAGGGGAGATCTTTGCCCAACTGTTGGAAACATAGCGGGGTGGTTGAATTTGCTTGGTATCCTGGTACATGTGCCACTGCCAAGCACAGAGAGTAATAGTAGAACTGGGAGGTTTTGTAAGCTTATTTCAACTCAAATCTTACCTACTTAGCTCACTCTTCAGGCACTGGGCCAAATAATGGCCATCCTTTGGGAATGGGAAGGAATTTTCTCCACCTTTTCCTGTATAGAATACAGGAATATTATCCCTGTATGGAATACAATTTCTAAAGAAAGCCAATAAAGAAAGTTTAAATGGGGCTTGCTGCTGAACATAAAGAAAACAAATAATGACCATAGAATACCTATTCAACATAGGCAATGAGGAAATCAAAATGGTTAAAAATTCTTATACCATTGATAAAACATTCATCAGAATGAACAAGGTATTCAGTGTCACTGGAATAACTCCATTGAGGTCAGTAGAATTACACTGATTTTCATTTTGCAGAAGTTCAGGTCCAATTCAGTTACTATTTCTTCAAAGCGTAGTTACGTTTAATGGATGTGTGCTGCATTTTATAACAATGAAAATAGCTATTATCTTGAAACCCTTGAACTGTCAAGTAACTACTTGATTAAATTAATATACAGTAGTCCCTTCCCTTATGTGAGGGATCCATTCCGGACAATGCCGTGTAAGGGAAATTCCGTGTATGCTTGAGCCCCATTTAAAGCAATGGGGCTTGTGCCTGCAGTGGTGCAGTGGTGTGCACGCCATGGGCGCGTGCCCCATTACTCTTTCCGGTGTGTGGCACCACTACTTCTGTCACGGTTTTCAACATATGAAAGCCACGTATATTGCACCCACTTACACTGTAGTAAATTCCTTGCCAAAGTGCTGTCAAAGGCATGTTGGCCTGAACCTGTGATGCTAAACCAGGAGATATCAATAAAGAAGAATAGACCAGACTACACAGGATTCTGCATTGATTTGTTGGCTTGATGTTGTGAACTTAGTAAGAACTCCTTACAAATGCATAGAGCTGCTGGGCCTACTTGATTCTCAGGTATCTGAGAGTTGGTTATGTAAAAGGGTAGGGGGAAAGATTTAGGAATGGAAGAGACATGAAACTGTCACTGCTCTTTGCTTTTTCCTCCATTCTCCTTGTAATGCTTAATTGTTCATTATTGTTTAATGTCTTTAATCTACTGCCTTTTAAGGTTAAGCCCTCATGGAACAACTTACAACAATTAAAGTATTTAAAACAAATTTGTACATTAATAATTAAAATGTGGTATATAAAACATGAAGCCAAATTAAGCCATCCAGTTGTTAAAAATTGAAAGAAAAAAGCTTATTTCTGAAATCCCCTCAAATGCCACCACTGAGGAGTCCATATTCACTACAAGAGGAAGGAGTCCCCCCCCTCAAGTGGTCCCAGACTAAATGTCTGGTAACCATTAAAGCGATGGCTTCAGAGACAAGCAAGATGAATAGGGTAAAACCAGTATGGGGTCTGAGGAGGTTTAAATGGGTACAAGGAATTATGGTCCTAAATGCCCAAAGGCTTTAAAGGACAAAATGAGCATTTTTAACTGAGCCATGAAACAAAGAGGCAAATAGCAATGCAACTAGTATAGAACTGTTATATCAGGGGTCAGCAACCTACGGCCTGCGGGCCAGATCCGGCCCGGCGAGGCCTTGGGACCGGCCCCAGCCCGGTCCTGCCGCCAATTGCCGTCCCCGCCACAGCTTCTGCTCCGCTCTGGGCGCCATTTTGAGTTCGGCCCCCCCAGTTGTCTGAGGGACAGCAACCCGGCCCCCGGCTCAAAAAGGTTGCCTACCCCTGTGTTATATGAAAAGAATATCTTACTCTGCATCTTCTGCTAGTTTAAGTTTCCCAGCTGTGTACTAGAACCTGTAAAGCTGAAGCCAGAACTGCTTTATTTAAACAGGATCAAGCTGCTGAGTCAAATTGTGAAAGTGCATGCATGCATGCATAGACACCAAAGGTAACAGTCCCTCCACAGACAGCATCCATTCCAGGAGACCTTCCAGACTGTGTAACTTGTTCTTCAAGGGAAGTGCCTGCCAATGTATGTTTGGAAATTTTTATTCACACCAGCAGTGTTTTTGACCAGCATCTCATCTCATCTTCATCTGGATTAAGTCAGTGAAAGCCATGCTGAATCACAACACAGGTCTTTCTGCTGATGCAGTGTCCAGCCAGGTGTATCTGGGAAACCCAAAACAAAGGCTCCCACCCATACATGCTGCCCATCAACAGACATACTACATCTGATAGTGGAGGTAGTTTATAGCATAGATGTAAATCCTTGCCTATTTTCTCCTCACATGTGAGAATGAATGCCCACTGAAGAAAGAAAAATCTTCCGAAATATTATTTCTGTGACACAGCATGCTGTATTAGTTTGAGCACTGAACCATTACTTTGGAGATAAGAGTTCAGTTTTCCACTTGGTCATGGAAACCCACTAGATGAGTCACACTTTCTCAGCACTAGAAAACCCCATGACAGGTTGTCCTGTTGTTGTTTTGTGCCTTCAAGTTGTTATTCAGAACACAACTATTTCTGTTTTCAAACATCCCGAAGTGTTGAGCAGGAATTATTCTGTAAAGAAAAATAAATGTTTTCTTCTGCAACTGCTCTCTCTCCATTTTCTTTCTGCTGAGGCAGGACAGGAAGGGTTT
Source organism: Sceloporus undulatus (assembly GCF_019175285.1). Lineage (NCBI taxonomy): Eukaryota > Metazoa > Chordata > Lepidosauria > Squamata > Phrynosomatidae > Sceloporus > Sceloporus undulatus. Next base: position 237,518,549 of record NC_056523.1, read on the forward strand.
TACATACAAAAACATGTGTTCTTTGCAGATTAATTTCTTCAGAACACTTCTGAATTCAAACGCCAAGAGAATATTGTGCAAAATTCTTGCTGGTGCGGTTTTTCTTCCTGATAGGGCCTCTTGATAACTTGGAAACCCATTATCTGACTTAGCAATAAATAGTTCCAAATAATCTTTCCCTCTGCAATATAAAACCATTTGTGATTCCTATCTGCTGATAATCCATGATTTCTTAAACCTTCTTTTTAATACTATATAGATTGTCAGCCACTAAAAATGGTTTGTTTTTAATATATCCAAGAACAGGTTTCAAGACTATTTTTCTTTCTTTCTTTAAATAATTTGATGGAAATTAGTGGTACAGTTGTGCACAAAGTGTATGCTGAATACCATACATTATGTTATTAAATTGCTATGTAATGCCCCACCTTCACACTGTATAATTGACTTTATCAGTGGTTTCAGGCTATCATACACTGCCATGGTGTAATGTTATCAGTTGCTTTCAAGTAGATGGTATAAAGAGGAAAAGAGGAAGAGATTCTGTGAGGTAGGATTTCTTTGTAACTTGTCTAGTTAGAGCCCCCGAGGCTCTAGCTGTTTGCCTTAAGAATATTTATTGGTCATGAAATCAGCTGGCTCAGAAAGAGAAGGCTGCAATATATACATGAAAAGGGGAAGCATGTGGCTGTTCTTGAACTCTCTAATCATCTTCTGCTCAGCAAAATAAACTCTCAACCTGCTGCAGGTCCACCTATTGACTGTGACTCTTGTTAGACATACTAGAAGCTAGTGTAGAAGCCCATGCTTTTGAACAACTTATGTATAAGCCCCTGAAGAGTTCCAGAATCCCTGCAGATTAGGCATGGAAAAATATTCAATAAATATTTGCTAAATTATCAAAAAATATGGTTTTTGGATATTGAGAAATCCTGACGAGAAAAATCCTTGATTGCTGCAAACCTTACAGTTTGGGACTTGTGCACAAAATTCACACACGGTTGCTTTGGACATAAAATAGTATTTTCTGTTTAGAAAATAATATTTCAATGGGGAAATATTGATTCATGCTCAGAAAATGTTTTCTTTTCAGAAAATGCTATAATTGGGAATTTATTTTGCATAAAATTAACATATGGTTGATTTACATAGAAAACAGCATTTAATGTACAGGAATTAATCTTCTGGTGTTACAATATTTTCCATGCAGAAAACACTATTTATTTATTTATTGGAAAACAAACAACCACGTGCATATTTTGCACAGAATAAGTCCTGAATTTCATATAGCCTTCGAAAACTGTGTCGCTACCTTCAAGCAAAAACATGATAAAAACTTACATCCCTACTACAGCTAAATCAGTCTTCATACACATTGCCTCATATATTTATTTGTATGGACATGCCTTTGTGCAAATTCTCCCCACCACCACCGCCCTTTCACCTTCATTTTTTGCTGTCAGCATTCTGTCAGAATATTTACAGTGCATTAGTTCGGACTCTAGGTAATTGTAGCCAATGTACTAAGATGAGAAGTGTGTTTACAAAGTCTCATTTTAAAATGAAATTGACTGCAAAAAATTTACTGCACCTTAATAATGCTTTGAGGTTCTACCTGATTTTTACAAGTGTCATTACCTTCACTTGCATTCTTAATGTTCTTTTGTATGCTTTGCCCCATATTATCTTTTGTTGTGGTTGTTGTTACCTTTCAGTGCTGTGTCACTGGAGTGTAGTAAGAACAGATAAAACGGCTGGTATTTTATTCTCTGCACTGGGAAACAATATTAGAATATGCAAAATGTGAATGTCTTTGTTACATGGAGTTAAGGCGGTATAACTAAATAACATTATTTTTAGTCATTTTAATGAATGTAATGATTTTTTCTGACTGTTAAAAAAACTCTCCAAAGAAAAGATGTACAAATGTATTATTTTTACATGCCGTGTAGCAGAAATCCTTTTCTTGGGGATGCATAATGGACCACAGGAAGTATGACAGGCTATTTCAAAATAGTAATTCCTACAGTTTTTAAGATAGACCAACCATGGTGAATTTGGTTAATTAATACATGCTGTATTTGTGGAGTATATTTTATAAATGTCAAGGATACTGGAGCAGATTAAAACTATTAACTACATGTAGCTCATAAAATGGGATCACGATGAATGGAGATAATTAGTTCTTTAATTTCACATTTTAAATTGACTGCTTCTGTAGTTAATTAAACATTTAATATAGGTTTTGGTTACATTCTAAATATAAATTGTTTTAAACTGCCATTAAATGAATTAGTCTCGAAGTACATAAGATAACACTTCGACCTTTGGTTTGACCTAGGTGCTATTGATCACCACAACTGTGTCTGGGATTAATTTCTTTCTTGGGAAGTGGTCATTCTTGCAACTGTATTTGTTTGACACTTATTTCTTCCAGTTCAGAGGATTCTGGGTAGTATGCAAAACCTAAAACATATAAACAGACAAAATTAAATTCAGTGATACAAATGCAAAATGTGTATAATTTCCCTTTCAGGTTGTTGAATAACTTAAGTTCATTGGGCAGTGTCAAGGTAAAATAGAAACATATAACACAAAATAGCAACAACCAAAACTCCATCCGATAATCAAAACCAAAGGAAAATGAACAACAATGGGGTTGTCCACACAGACCAAAGGCCGGCTCCTCCACCCAGCCACCCAGCCACGCCTTGTGTTGTCCTACTTGAACAACACAGGCCAAAACCTCAGGGCCAGGATTGGGCCAGATCCTGATAGACCAGATGCACATCTGGTGGATTTACCCCAGGTCAGTTGCTCTCCTGGTTTTCTGCTGTTTCTTTGAAACTCCATGGGAAACCCTGGCTATTTAAATGGTCCCCTCATGCATCTTACCTTGTTTCACCATTGCTCCTTCTGAGAAGCCCCCTGTCATTGCATTTGACATGGAAATGGGGTGCCTGGCCATTTGGATGCAGCCAGGTGCCCTGTTTCTGCATCAGATGCAATGGCAGGGGCCTTCTCAGGAGCAGCAACATGGCAAGGTAAGGAGTGTGCATCAGTAGCATGTCCTGGGTTGGTGTGGGGAAAAGTGTGTAAAGACTTGGGGACCAACTCAGGTGAACACTTGGGCCGGAATAGCATGGGTTCAGCCCATGCTATCCTGGCCAGTCTGTGCAGTCCCAGCGTGAAACAAAATTAAAATGCCCAAATAAATAAATAAAAAGTCTTCACCAAACTTCAGGAAGATCACAATGTAACTGCCAGGAATAGCATTCCAAAGATGGGGTGCCATCACTGAAAAGGCCATCTGCTTTTTAATCAGTTGTGTAACATTTTTGTGGTGGTACTGGTATTTGAAGGAAGACCAAACAGATAAGCAAAATATGTAGTAAAAAGAGCCAGTGTGTTGCAGGGCTGAGATTCAGACTGGCACTTGGAAGATAGAAATTCTAGTCTCCTTCCTGCCATGGAACCCACTGAACGACCTGGGATCAGACACTTTCATCCTAGACTAACATCCTAGCCTACTTGTTACGACTTTTACTTTCTCTACAGTTGTGAGGATGAAGTGGGGAGACACATGGTTTGTGCTTTGAGCTCATAGGGTGAAAAGTGGGATTTAAATGTAAATATCCTGACTCGGCCATGTAAACCCACTGAGCAACCTTGGGCATGTCATACACTCTCAGCCTCAGAGGATGGCAATGGCAAACCCCCTCTGAAGAAACTTGCCAAGAAAATCCTGTGACAGGTTCACCTTAGGATTGCCATACATAATGTCCGTTAGAATGAAAAAGAGCCAGGAAAACCTCCTACCCCCCAACAGTGACAGGGTGGGACTTTCTATGTCAACCAGCTTGATAAACATGAACCTTTTATTTCCCAGAGCAAATGTGAAAATGTGAGGTCAATGATTTTGTTTTGTGCACTTAGATGAAACCCAACTTAAAACAAACAAACAAATCCTGGCTCCCGTGAGTGCTAAATCCATCAAAAGAGGTGCTCTTTCATTTAAGCTTTCTGGATACATTCTTTTTTAAAAAATAAATAAATAAATAGAAGCAATTTGCCCCCCTAAATGGTCTGTCATCCAGAGATTGAGACATCCATTGCATTTTTAAAGTGCTAGATAGCTATTACTGGGAACCATTTTTGGAAATTTACAGGCTTCTTGCAGAAGAAAAACACAGCAGCTGCAGACCTAAGACAAATAGCAGTGTAGACTTGTATATATTCTGCCCCATACTTCTCATATAGTCACCTGGTTTCTGAAGAAAATAGTCTTGTCACTGCCTGGAAATAGATACAGCAGTGTAAGAAAAGTGTTTCCTCTATTACAGATGGCATCCCTATATGCTTGCTCTCTGTTATCATCAGTGATCCATGTAGGGCTTTGTGGCTTTAGAAGTGATCTGCAGACACTGCATGTAAATCTTATCCAACCAATCAACTTTTCATGGTAGCAGTGCTTCACAGATGATTTACTCCTGGAACAGTTGAGTGAGTCTCGAAAAAAGAAAATACTGTGTTCCCAGTAGAGCCAGCCACATTAGGAATGGATAATTTATATATCTAGAAGCTGAAACTCATTCAGCAGAATCGTGATTACACCCCAATATGAAAGTTAAACTTCTAGAATGTTTTTTAAAAATAAAACTGATTCAACATCTGTCACAAATGCTGACACAGAAGTATTACAGAACTAAACTAAACTAAAATAATTTGTGTAATATATAATAATTCTAGTGAATGTATACATGAATATATATGTATCTTTGTATCAGGAATCCTAGTTGCCCTATTATTGAGGTTTCAGTCTGATGAATATATATTGAAATCCAGTTGAACCTACTTGTATTTACTTGTAAGGGGTTATGTGACCCTGGTCTATTCCTTTTTTCCCTTGCAGTCTCTTGTGTTCCCACTGAAAATCTTCACCCAATAGTTTTGGGATCATTTTGGAAGCACTGTCAGGGGAAAGGATCTGAGAGGATGAGTATCTCTCCCAGAAAATAATCTTCCCTCCTCTATCATTGGGATCCTTTCATAGATCTAAAACATTTCCAGAATGGGAAATGTTTTCACAAGCTTAGCAAGGGAATTAAGCATCCTGTTTGGGGCAGTGAGAGACAATGAATTGCTGCAAAAATGTAATTAAAAATTCATTTGCACAAAAACACAGTGAAGGTTTGCTGGGAAAACATTGTTTTCTATGGAAAAAATGTAGAAGTGGGTTTTTTTTGTGTACAAGGAAGTCCACAGATGCAAAAAAAAAAAAGAAAAAAAAAAGAAAAAGAAAAAGAAAGAAAGAAAGAAAGGTAAAAGTAGTAAGAAAAACAAGGAGAGAAAAATGTTCAAAAACTCTTAATCTCACCCATTTCGGAAGAAGATTTTTGAAATTCTTCATTCTTGCCAATGGAAATGAAATCAGTGATTTCATGCCTGGTTAATGATGCTCACTTGAAAGAATTTTAATGCTCTTTTTTACTTGTATGTCTGCACTATACCTAGGAATTAAAATAATGATTCTGCTTTACTTTGGCCTTTTTCCATGCAAAATGCAAGTAGCCACCATCCCCAACTCCAAATCCAGGCCACAGTGCAGTTGTCACTTTTTTTCTTCTTTTTTATAGAACTTCAGACAGACAATGATTTATAATTTCAGACAGTTTTTCCCCCAAATATGTTTTGTGATCCTATTATTTTTGTATGCATGTTTGTTTTCTGATGGTGTGTAACAACTGGGAAGCTTTTTGATTTTATCCTCAGCATGGTTATCAATTTCGTTAATTTTTATGGTTCCATGGCCTGTTACAGACTGCCAAAATAAAGCTGCTTTGGGTCTCTTTGGAGGTATGCTATTTAAATGATGCATGCATCCTAAGAATCCGGAAGCTGCACCAAAGCTGCACTCCGGTGCTTAGGAATGGAGTGTGACTTTGGTGCGACCTCCGGACTCTTAGGACCCATGCATCATTTAAATAGCATATCTCCAAAGAGACCCGAAGCAGCTTTATTTTGGCAGTCTGTAACAGGCCATTGTTTATTAATTTTTAGGGTTAACCTTTCTGTAACAAGTGGTCATCAGGATTTATATATATATATATTGTTTTAGCATAAAGTCCCTAAATTTATCTGACCAGATATTTGGATAAATGAGATTAATGAGTTGATTCACATTTTTTTTTAAATTTGTCCAACAACTTCAATTAGAGTTCTGTCCTTTGTTTGCTCACTGTGGACTGTCTGTAGGAATCAATTAGTGAGTAAATAATTACAAATAAATAATTATTTTAAAAACCATAGCATATCAATAGTGGCTTCTATCCAGCTGCTTCCAAAGGGTACCAAGAGTCCTCTTTTCACGCTGGAATTATTCCTTACCAGCAACAGGAACTCATTCAGTCACTCCAGTTAGCAAACATGGTCATACCCTATCATCTTTTTTCGGTAGTCCCACTGAGCAAATCTTCAAGCTTGTCCTGGACCAACCAAAAGCAAATAGTAGCAGAACAAATCATAAAGCACCAGAAGGGCAGGCTGCAAACATTTCCTATCTTTAGTGTGAGTGTTCTCCTGTTTCTCTTGTAACAAGCTGGTTTAAAAACAACAGCATGAGATTCTCAGGTGCATCCGAAGACCAGAGTCCTTTACTCTTCCACTGGATAGGTGCAGTATTCAAACTGAGAGCTGCAGAGCTTGGGACTCACAGGGGAAATTTAGTAGTCAATTGTTAAGTACTTTGTTTTATCTTACTGTTTAAAAGGCAAACAATTAAAAGCCTAAAACCATAAAAACAACATTAAAACCAAGAAACAAGAAAGGAATAAAACAAAAACAAAAAAAAATAATGCAGTAAATTGAATAAAGGGTGGAATTCAAAACAAAGCTACCACTTTAGACACCATCTTGATCCAAAGAGATCAGTTAGGCCCCAACTGGAACAAGAAAGAAACCAAGGTGGGTGCCAATTAAACCTCCATTCTACAGTTGGGGTGTCAGGGCTGAGAGGGCCCCCTCCAACATCATATTTCCCACATGGGAGGGGGGCAGCAAAATGTCCCTCATGGAGACTCCAGTTCTCAAGCAGAGAAGCAGCACATGTTCAGGTATCCAGATCCTAAGCTCTTTAGGGCTTTGAATCTCATCACCAGGATCTTCAAATCAGACTGGAAGCAAATTAGGCATAACCAAAGCTAACCTAGATTTGTTTGTTTGTTTGTTTGTTTGTTTGTTTGTTTGTTTTTAACATGAGGCAGAGAAACCTCCCCAAAGCATCTCTTTAGCAGAAAAAAATACAATATTTACAAAGTAAATAACTAATATTCTGTTTTTCTTTCCTGTTGCACAAGATGTTCTGAATTGCTGTCTCGCTCTCTCTAATGATATGGTCAGTACTATCGCTACAGGTTCCATTGAATATTTCTCAAGGGATGAATGGTGCAAGCCTACAAAGAAGTAATTTCCACTTGATTCATTTTGGATTGCAAACTTTTCAGTTTGCCTATCTGGTGCGTTAATGGTAGAACCAATATTGTAATAGGAAATGTCTGGATTACAGTATAGTTTCTTAGCCACTCTATTCAACAAAACCAACTACTACTACTGCTTTGGCTTTATGTTCCCTACACAGATTCTATGACAGACTTGACCATATCTGAACTTTGCCTCACTAAATCAAAGAACATTATGTTTCAGTTGTGTTTCAGCTATGTACTAGAACAATGTACAGAACTGTCGGAGGTGGTGAAAATGCAATTCAGCTTACACTCAAGATGCATTTGTTTGCATGGGCTAGAATAAACAGAGAGAAATACTATATAGGTTTGCTAGACTTTTAGCTCAGTCTAAAAGTCTGCTGACCTACACTGATAATCTTTTGGTTGCATAGAATCATAGAATTGTGGAGTTGGAAGAGACCGCAAGGGCCGTCCAGTCCAAACCCCTGCCATGCAGGAACTCACAATCAGAGCATCCCTGATAGATGGCAATCCAGCCTCTGTATAAAGACCTCCAAAGAAAGAGACTTCACTGCACTCTCAGAGAGTGTGTTCCACTATTGAACATCTCTTACTGTCATAAAGTTCCTCCTAATGTTTAGGTGGAATCTCTTTTCTTGTAGCTTGCATCCATTGTTCTGGGTCCTAGTCTCTGGAGCAGCAGAAAACAAGTTAGCTCTCTCCCCAATATGACATCTCTTCAAGTATTTAAACAGGGCTATCATATCACCTCTTAACTGTCTCTTCTCCAGGCTAAACATCCCCATGGTTTCCAGACCCTTCACCATTTTAGTTGCCCTCCTTTGGACACGCTCCAGTTTCTAAATGTCCTTTTAAAATTGTGGTGCCCAGAACTGGACACAGTATTCCAGGTGGGGTCTGACCAAGGCAGAATAGAGTGGCACTATTACTTCCCTTGATATAGACACTATACTTCTATTGATGCAGCCCAAAATTGAATTGGCCTTTTTAGCTGCCACATCATACTGTTGATTCATGTGCAACTTGTGGTCTACCAGGACTCCTAAATCCCTTTCACACATGGTCTCTTTACCACAGTTGTGTTAAAGCTGTTTATGACTTATGGCAACCCTAAGGCATGGAGTTTCCTGGCAAGGTTTGCTCATAAGGGTTTTCTCTATCTTAGCATATTTCTCTTTTTATAGAGAATAGCTCTCTGGCTTATATAAAAAGTTAGCGTGTGAATATATCCCTAGAAAAATGTAGCTTTTTAACTAGTCTGGTGTTCATAGTGGGTTGGATCTGTGTATAAGCAGATGCTAAAGCAGAAAACAAAACAAAGTTACTGTTTAGTTACATAACTTCAGTTAGGCAACAACAAAATGGGAGAGGAAGTAAATACCCAACAAGGATATAAATAAAGCCAAATTCCTGCACTGGGGCACTAGTTATATCTTAAAAGAATTAGAGGTTTATGTTCATATGAGTGCAGGAATAAAGTGAGTCCACAATGAAATGTGCATACAGAAGCTGTATTTTGTTAGTATCCAGCAACATATGCCAAGGAATTAATAAAACCTGCTGCTTATTTTTTCCCCTACCTTGTGGAAATATCTGCTAAAGTAATATCAGATGATAAACTGAGTTTATAGTGAACTGCTCGGTCCAATTTTTGGCTGTAAATCTTCCAAGCTAACTTCTTTTAGCACATGCGCCAAAGTCAGTATGGTATATGGATTGAAGTGTCACTTGAATCAAATTCATCCTGACCAAGTAATATCCCTTGTGAAATCTTGCTTTAAGTGGGGTCACAAATAGTTCATGACAATTTGGAGGTTAGATTTTTGAAATTATATTTCTGAACTGCTGTTTAAAATGCACATTAGTTGAACTGTGAATTCATTTAGTAGGTTCAGTCGTTGTGTTTTGCATTTTCTTGTATTTTAGATTTTGCTTATAATGTCCATTTATGTTTCCAAACCAAATATTTTTTCAATAAAGATTTACCCAGTAAGTATAATAAATAGGCTGTTTTCAATTAATGTACATTATTTCTGTTATGATTACAAATTTGTAACCCTCTTTGGTGTTTTGAGTTTTCTAAAACAGATCTTACATATTTTGTAATAACTGCAATTAATTTTTCCTTAGTCCAGTCAAATACAGATGGGTCTAGACCCCAAGCCTTGTGAGAAATGGTTGAGGGATTTGGATATGTTTACCCTGGAGAAGAATGAGATATAATAAGATTTTTCAAGCATTTGAATGGCAGTAATGTGGAAAGTGGAGGAAGCTTTTTTCTCTTGTTCCAGATAATAGAACACATGGCAAGGATTGAAATGCTGAGAAATGAATGTCTGAATAAAAAGAAGAAATCTTTGACAGGAAGTGCTGTTTGATAGTGGGGCAGATTATATCTGAAGGTGGTGGAGTCTCCTAAGTTGGAGATTTTTAAATAGAGGATAGATGGTCACCTCTCACAAATTCTTTAATTGTGGATTTCTTTAACTGTAGATTCCTGTCATGACAGTGTGTTAAATCCTAGATTGTTGATGTTCCTTCCTCCTATTTTCACTCCTCCTGCTTCTGAGTCTCAACCTGCACTTTGTATGATATTTTCTGCATACAAATAGGGTGATAGAATACTTCCTTGCCTGACCCTTTTGCCAAATGGGAATCGTTCTGTTTCACCATATTCTGTTTAACAGTAGCCACTAGTCCTAAGTACAGATTTCTCATCAAGACTCTCAGATATAATGACACACTCATGTCCTTAAGAGCCATTCATAACCTTTTGTGATAGATGCCGTCAAAGGCTTTGCTATGGTGTATAAAGCACATGCCATTCCCCCCCCCCCCCCGAATTATTTTATGTACTCCATTAGCCATTGTATTTTTGCAGTGTGGTCCCTAGTGCCTCTTCCTTTTCTATGGCCCCATTTGCAAATCTGGGAATTCTCTTTCCATGTATGCTTGGACTTTCCATGTATGATTGGGTTGTTGCAGAATTTTGAGCATAGTTTTGCTTGTGTGGGAAGTTATTAGTGTACTATGATCCTATAGTTATTGCAGTTTTGTGTGTGTGTGTTTTGTGAATAGGGATTTATAATTATCATTTCTAGCATGCTGGCTACCATTTGGTTTTCCTTATATTGTTCATTGATATCAATCAAGTTGACCCATATGCATCAAGATGGCACATTTCAGCCATTCCTCCCAGCCATGTTTTGTAAGAGAATCCATACAGAACTGACTGTAAAATATTGGCATTCTGTAGCATTGTCACATATAAAATTATTCAAATTTAAGTCACTTCCCATAAACATCCAGAGGTAGTTGTGTTGGCATATAGCAAATCCAAAAACATCAAAAATTATAGGGACAACCAAAATCCACAATATACATGCAGCAAGTATTTCAAGGTGTATTTGCTTCTTCAGCAGGGAAGGTGTTAAAAATCATACAGGAGAAAAAAAGTTGAAGATGTTAGTCATAGGCCTGCATTTTGCTATTGTTGTTTTTCCCCCCTCAGTTCGGATGGTATGGAGGTGCATTTCTTGCAGGCTGTGACCTCCTCCAAGGATGGAGACATACTGGATTGGAAAGGAAGTTGGCTGTTACATTTCCTGGACTTTGAGAACCTCCTGGTAGTAACATGGCCAGAAGGAGGAGGTGCCAGCCTGCAAGAAATATCCCTGGCTGTATACCATCTGAATTGAGAACAATTTTTTTTCTCCTGTATAGTATTCTAACACCTTCCCTGATAAAGAAGCCAGTAGCGCTCTGAAAATATGCAACATTTATATTGTGTATTTTGGTTGGTCCAGTAAAGATATCCTTCTTTGGTGATTTTTTTTTTGATGTTATTTGATTTCCCATATTCAGTGTCTGTCAGTTTGGTTTGTAAAAGAGATTATTCTAAGAAATATATTGGTTTTTGCCATTAGGGTTCTTTCTTGTCCCAGTCAATGAAACATATCTTGAACCCGCTACCCAAATTCCATGTCATGAACCACAATGAACCAAAGTGGAAGTGATGTCTGCTGGTTGTCAGCAACTTCTCCTCACTGTTGGGCATTGTGTGGTGGGGAGTGCACATTGGAATTCTCATTGTGATGAGCCAATTCTACATCTCTTCATCAAAATTTAATTGTGAAGGTATGCTATCCTATGCTATACCTTTAAATTGTCATTAGGGTAAGAAAATAAACTGCGTCTCTCTGAATGATTTAAAATAAAATCCTGATGCATAAGGGTTAAAATACCAGTTTAAAGGTACTAGACTGTACTGTGGAATACCCGAGGAATTAGATAGTTGTGAACTTAAGTATGAGATGCTCAAAGCCACACCATGTAAACTAATACACAGATACTAGTTTTCACTTCATGAATGCTCAGTTCTGTACTCAAAAATGAAGTGTCAAATGGGTGGTTTGAAAGAGAAAATATATTAAGAAACATTTCAGAAATTGAGAGAAATTAATTAAAACTACCTATTAAAATCTGATTTTTTCCATAGATATTTAGAAAATAAAAATGTGAAGATCAATACAGAAATGAAACAAAGAATATTTGTGAATAATGTTTTGAGAAAGTGAACTGGACCAGTTACAAATTATCTCCAATTTATTATGACACAGTGTTTCAGGAGGTCTTTCACAGCAATTACATTCTTGGACCTTGATTTGTTTGGGGAAAATACATTTTGGTGAATCCAGGAAAAGATGTCATTGAATAAAATATGACTACTGCATCTATGAGAAGTTATTAGTTATATTTTGTGAACATGCTATGAAGCCAATGCATTTGATGCTTGATTTACTTTCAAGAAAACCTGCTGCCCTAATCACTCTTCCAGCTACTCAGGCAGAAAATCTCTTGAATGCTATTTGCTTTTAAAAGAACATGACATCATATTCTTTTTTTCAAAAATGCTGCGAAGAAAATATAAATTCAAAATACTTACCCTTGTAGCCAATGAAACAAACCTTTACATGTGAACAATCTGTATGTTATAACGTTTTTACATTGCTACTTAACTGCATCTCCATGAAATATTGTTTAAATAGATACATGTTTGGACTATGTGGGCTGTAGTGATTTGGTCATTTGTATGTTCACAGCAGGTTTGTTTGAGTTTTAATATGTGCCACACTAACAAATTGGTGGAACAAGATCATCACAGCAAGCCTTCAGTCAGCTTTAAGAGAATAAGCTAAAGCCAGACAATATGTTGATGTGTTGTCACATATAATGCAGCAGTAGTAGTGGGTTGGTTGTAGTGGAAAGAAATGTCTTTACCATTTAGTGCTTTCCTGCTGTGTACTTAAAAGTATTAGCTGCAACACTAAAAGTATGCTTGTATTGTCCATTAATAGTAGAGAAGGAGAAATACTTTAAATCACATCCCTCAATGTATCACTAACGTTGGTAATGTAATTGTGACCTGCCAAGATATATATGGGTATGGACTCCAGAATTATTAACCAGGGGCATTCTTAAGCATTCAGAAATGTCTCTTGTGATGCTGGAAATTCATTTCCCTTGTACATTTAAGATCTTTGTACATTTATGAATGCATGCTATCCAAAAACATCAGGGCATTGAGCCTGAGATGTTTTTTTTTTTCAATTACATTTTTCAATTTTTAAATTAAATTAAAAAAATTAGCATCTACAGAAAATATTTAACATTGTTGGTCATAAAATGTCTTAGGGCTTGTCTACACTCCAGGCTGCTCCCAGAGTATTTTGGCCTGGAGCTGCCCCAGATTCTTTCGATTACCTCTGCACTCCATAGCAATGTCCGAGAGCTGTCTATACACATAACCCACTG
>NC_056523.1:237531856-237561050 GCF_019175285.1 Sceloporus undulatus
TGTTGCCTAGTGCCAGCACCACTGATGTGAATTGCTCCTTCTGAGGTCAGAAACAAGGTGTCCAGCATCAATTTCTCTCTAAACAGATGTGAATAACATCTGATGCTGGAGATTATTGCATTACACTCTTAAAGAGTTGCTATTCCACTTTAACTGCTCTGGCTGCCTCCTGTTGCATGCTGGGATTTTCAGGTTAGGAAGGGGCATTTAGAACAGTCAGTCAGAGAGCTCTTAGGCCTCACTGAACTACAAACCCCAGAATGCAACAGGAGGCAACTAGAGCAGTTAAAGTGGAATAGCAACTCTTTTAAAGTGCAATGCAATAATCTCCAGCATCAGATGTCATTCACATCTGTTTAGAATGAAATTTACCTTGACATAATTTCACATTTTTTTTCTGAAAAGATAGTTTTTAAAGTAATAGAAATGAAAGGAGATAAAATGTGTCTCTTTTGTGGACTCTGGTTTGTTCTTGTATCATATGGAGAAACTCTATGGCCTCAGAAGGATATATTTGTGTCATGTGTGATTATATATATATGTGAGAGAAGGAAGGAGAGAGGAAAACCACTATGTAGCTAAAATGTTGTGACTAATAGGTTACACAGGATTCTGCTCCTGTCTTTTCCTAAATAGTTAGAGGCATTTCTTTCCTCAGAACTATTTCTCTAACCCTTGGCCCTCCCACTTTCTTCAGTTTCTTTATTATTAAGAGTTTCTAATATTCTTGGTTGCATGTTTTTGATGTTGTTACTTATAAATCACTTCAAGCCACTCCCTTATGAACAAGAAGAAAATATATCTCATTTGGTAGTTGGTTCTCAAATCTTGTGGTTACAACATGCCCATCACTTGTTACAAATTGACTTTGTTCCAGTTTACTCAGTAACTTCAGTTGCACTTCAGCTGTGTTTTAGTTCTTTACACACACCTGCCACTAAATCTCATTCACTAGGAGTATACATCCTATGAAACTCTTATCTTTATTCATAACAGTTCCATAGAATAAAGTGGTTGTGAGATTTCCCTTTACTGGTTCTCCAGTTTCTCAAAGAAAATATTCTTTTAAACTAATTACAAAGGACTTATTTTGTCTTTCTAAAAGCCTTTCTCCTGAACCTTTATTCCCAACTGCACTCTTGGCAGTTCAAAGACACACTCATCACTTCTTAATGGCTCCTCGTCCTTTTTATAGCCGCTCATCAGGCGGGTCCCCACCTTTTTGCCAGCCTGACTCCAACTGACTGCTCTGGACATTCCAGTCTGCTAGTGTCTCTCCCCAGATGTACTACAAAATATGATATAAACAAAATGAAACAACATTAAGAAGTTTATAACCTTCATTCTTGCTAATTTATCACATTGTAGCTGTTACTGTTCCCCCTGCACAAAAACACGTGCCATCATTTAATGAGGTGAATGGTGTCCTAGCTTGTGGTAAGGTCACTCAGGTTGATTATGCATTCAAGATACAGTACTTACTCAGGCAGGATGAAAACAATCATGGCTTATGAGGGACAATATGTATATCAGTTGGGGGATGTGAGTGGAAGAAGTTGGTCCTTTTTTTTGCTTTCCAGTTTGACAAATTTTAGATTAAAAACTTATTGGGAGCAGGGCCATGTAATGTTATATTTTGTAAAGTATCATCCATATTTATAATGCTACCATTCATATTTATAATGCTTTATAGCTAGTAATAAATAGCTAGTATGCAGTCTTGCTATGTAGATTAAACACACTGATGAACAATAGAGTGTCTTCTTTTTTTAAAAAAGCAGCTCTGCATATTGGAAGTTAGGCCCCATACAGACAGGCCAAAATAATGCTGCTTCAGGTCACTTTGGACGTATGCTGTTTAAATGATGCATGTGTCCGAAGAGGCCAGAAGCCATGCCAAAGCCATGATCCAGTTCTAAGGACTGGAGTGCAGCTTTGGTGCAACTTCCGGACTCTTAGGACGCATGCATCGTTTAAACAGTATACCTCCAAGGTGACCCAAAGCAGCTTTATTTTGGCTTGTCTGTATGGTGCCTTAGTTGTCTTGTCCATCTTGATACTATGATAGTAATAGCATGTTATGATATTGTGATTTCAGAAATTCTTGTGGCAGGCATGCTTCCCATTTCTGCCCTAGTGTGAGCAAGGATTTTTGTAAATGACATTTTATAGTTGTTCCCTACACTCCGCTTTCTTCCTCATAGTCATGTGGCTCAAGAAATAATTTCACAGTTACAACCTTCTCATTGGACACATAGAAAAACTCATTAGATGTATCTTGCCAAGATGAAATTCACTACAGCAGCCACAGTAAACATGATAACAAGAATATACGTCTATGCTGATGTCTGGAAAGGGTTTGCAGATGAATTTTTGCACAGGTGATACAGTGTCTGTCTCACCATTTCCTTGGGTAACAATTGCAAAATAAGGTGTGCAGTTGTTACCCAAGGACTCCAGTAACATCATAACAGCTCACTCCTTGGTCTCAATATGGCACTGAAATCTAAGGGAATGGGAAGTAGCTGGCCTGTGTTTCTAATTTTTAGAAAAGATATTCCCATGACTATAAATGAAATTTGGATGTGTAGCTGGCAATCCTCCTTTCCTTTGCCAAAAGTCTTATCTGTTAGTATTCCCAACTGAGAATGAGTGAGAGAGTGGATTCCTTTAAAAGAGTGAAATCATTCCAACTATCAATACACTCAGACCTGATCTTCATATTCAGCAAAATCTTGAAGAATAGTACAGCATTCTGCATCAAGTGCTAAGTGACAGATTGGTTTTTTGGATGCTTTATTCACATAAAAAGCCTGACAGTAGGTAAAACTTACCACATATTAGAAAATGTTCTAGCCAGTCCATTTCATGCTACATTTAGTTTTTCTACTTACAGGATATTTTAAATGTGGGATTTCAAAAAATGGAATCAGTCACTGGTAGTGCATTCTGTCATCTCAGCACTGTGCTATCATATTGTGAAAATATATACAATACAGACTAGAAGTGTTATGTATGTGGAGGGGTATGAAAGAGAAGAAGGTGGTGGAGTGAGCACCAATCTTAATGGAGATAGCTCTGAGAGAGAAAGAGAGAAATGTAGATGATAGTTTCCCTGCACAATCAGTAGATTTTTCTTTGAGGGCAGATATAAAGAGAGAAAGCAGCCATAGAACATAAGTAATAAATAAGAAGAGTAGTGGAAGATAGGGAGTTTTGGAGATAGCTCATCCACAAGGTCACCATGAGCTGAGATTGAAATACAGACTAAACCTTCCTTATCCAAAATGTGTGGAACCAGAATTGTTTTGGATTTTATTTGGAAGGGTTGGAATACCCATTTTTGCATATATGTAAATAATGAGATATCCTAGAGATAAGACCCAAGTCTAAATGCAAAATTCATTTATGTTTCCTTTACACCTTATGCTATACATAGCCTGAAATTAATTTTGTCCAATACTAGCAATAATATTAATATTAATAACCAGGGACATAATAAAAGAAGAATGCAGACAGACACTTTCAATAAACAAAAAGAAAGAGAAAAAACACTACAAGCAATAAAGAAGAGAAAAAAACCAAAAGGGAGATAGGAGCAAACTAAGAATTATGAATGCAACAGTACAATGGCTTGTGTGGAAAGATAAAGAAAATTGCTGCAATGAACAATGCAGAGAAATAGAAGACAACAACAAAAAAAAGGGAAGAACAAGAGATCTATTTCACAAGCTCTGGGGAATCAATGGAAATTCAAACCAAGAATTGGGATGCTCTATGACAATACAAATAACATAATTCAAGACCAGGAGGGAATAAAAAGATGTTGGATGCAATACACAGAAGAATTATACAAAAGAGATGACAGAATGAAGGATGCATTAAAAGAAGAGCAATATGAAGATGAATAAAAAGTGAGGTGGAAACTGCAATACAAAAAACGGCAAAAAACAAATCAACAGGATCAGATGATATTCCAATTGAACTGCTGCAATCTACATTGACAGAATCAACTCTAGTGCTAACCAACATTTGTGAACAGATATGGAAAACATAACGATGGCCAACAGATTGGAAGCAATCAATATACATCCCCATCCACAAAAAGGGAGATACAAAAGACTGCAGCAACTATAGGCTCATAGCACTGATTTCCCATTCAATCAAAATCATGCTCAAAATTTTGCAACATAGACTCCAACCATACATGAAGAGAGAAATCCCAGAAGTTCAGGTGGGATTCAGGAAAGGAAGAAGCACTAGGGACCACATTGCAAACATAAAGAGTGCACCATGGAATTCCAAAAGAAAATCAGCATGTGCTTTATAGACTATAGCAAAGAGTTTGATAGCATAGATCATGAAAGGCTATGGGATGCCCTTAAAGACATGGGAGTGCCAACACACCTGATAGTCCTGATGAGGAATTTGTACTCAGGACAAAAGGCTACTGTCAGAACAGAACACGGAGAAACTGAATGGTTCCCATTTCGCAAAGGGGTCAGACAAGGCTGTATCCTTTCACTCTATCTGTCCAACTTGTATTCAGAACATATTATAGGAAAAGCAGCCTTGGACACAGAAGAAGGAGGAGTGAAAATAGGAGGAAGGAATATCAAGAATCTAAGATATGCAGATGACACCACAGTACTAGCAGAAAACCTGACAGACCTGGAACACCTACAAAGGAAGATCAAAGAAGAAAGTGTAAAGGTAGGCTTAATGTTGAACACAAAGAAAAGCAAAATAATGACCGCTAAGGACCTTCCAAAGTTCCACCTAGACAATGAAGAAATAGAAATGCTGAGAGAATTCCCATACCTGGATCAAACATTGATAGAAATGGGCACTGTAGTCAGGAAACTTGAAGAAGATTAAGAATGGGGAGGGTGGCTATGAAAGAACTAGAAAAGATTCTAAAATGTGAAGACATACAACTGAGCACAAAAGTTAGAATCATACAAGCCATTATATTCCCTATTACCACGTATAGATGTGAGAGCTGGACAGTTAAGAAAGAAGATAGGAAGGAAATCCATTCATTTGAAATGTTGTGCTGGAGAAGAGTGCTGAAGCTCCCATGGACAGCCAAAAGAACAAATAAATGGGTCCTAGAGCAGATCAAGTTGGAAACCTCCCTGGAAGCCAAGATGACCAAACTGAGGCTGTCGTACTTTGGACATATCATGAGAAGGAAGGACTCATTGGAAAAGACAATAATAATGGGAAAGGTGGAGGGAAGAGAGGAGGGTTACATGCTAGATGGATGGACTCTATTAAAGAGCTCATGGGTATGGGGCTACAGAAGTTAGGCAGAGCAGTCGTGAACAGAGGGCCTTGGGGATGTCTCATCACTAGGATCTCCATGAGTTGAGATCGACTTGAGGGCAGTTAACAACAAATTAATAATTTTGTGCATGAAATAAAGTTCATGTGTGTTGAACCATCAGAAAGCAAAGGTGTCACTATCATAGCCACCCATGAAGAAATGTTTGGTTTTTGGAATATTTCAGATTTCAGAATTCTGGATATTGAAGATTCAACCTGTATATATTGATATTTCAACTTGTGCAAGGGGGGGAGAGACAGAGATTCTCTGTCTTGAAAGAGTTCAGTAAAGGAACTGGAATGTGTTGGAAATGAGTATCTCCTCTTCCACTCACTTTTGAAGGAGCTGTTATGCATACTGTAGAATTTCTAATCTTATTTATTATACCCAACACGTTTTCACTTAGAATAATCTAAAGGTATTTTACATTGTGTATTTAGGAAGGGGAAAAGTAAATTCTTTGTAGTGTAATTTCTATATTGTGTTTGCTTCTATTTTGTATTTTTTATCAAGGGCTTTGATGTTGCAAAAAATGCTGCAGAAATATTGAGCAGCACAGAAAGAAGACATTGGTTCGTTACAGACTGCCAAAATAAAGCTGCATCGGGTCTCTTTGGAGGTATGCTATTTAAATGATGCATGGGTCCTAAGAGTCCGGAGGTCGCACCAAAGCCACACTCCATTCCTAAGAACTGGAATGCAGCTTTGGTGCAGCTTCCGCATTCTTAGGATGCACGTATCATATAAACAGCATACATGCAAAGAGACCCGAAGCAGCTTTATTTTGGCAGTCTGTAACAGGCCTCAGGCAGTCAAGTCCTGCTCTAGTGCCTAATTGGGTGCATAGAACTTTTGAGATGGTGCATTTTCTCATATTTAATATATACTGTGATTTAAAGTGCAATTGTGTTTACAATATTTAGTTATAGTTGGCCCCATAGAACTAAACAGGAGGTACTGGGGCCTTAAGTGAAATTTCATACATTTTCTGTAATGAAAGTGTAGAGAAAGATGCCTGTGCAAAACTGGACTATGAGGATGATATTGAAGAGATTAATAATATTGCAGAGAAATATGGTACTGTCACTAAAATGCACGAGAAAAAGGGAAGAGGGAGAGAACTGCTGGTATATGAATTCCAGAATCCCATGGCTCTTTGTAGGACTGGGAGAGTTGGAAGATAATACTGTATTGGAAATGGGACACAATTCCCATGGATAGAAGCCACTACATTTTGGGGATGGAGAAGGGGAAAATGCATGTAAGGATTATGAAAAAGCAAACACAATAAAGAAATTACACTACCTTTTTGTTTCCTCCTAAATACACAACTATGCAGTAGCATACCCTAGAGGCACTAGATCTCATCTGATCTTGGAAACTAAGCAGAGCCAGCACAGGTTAGTGTTGGCTTGGCTGGGAGACTGCCAATGAAGACCAGGTGTTATAGGCTCTATTTCAGAAGAAGGAACTGGCAAAACCTCCTTTGAGTATTCTTTGCCTAAGAAAACCCTATGAAATCCATGGGGTCACTTTAAGTCAATAGGTGACCTGAAGGCACACAGACATGTACTCACTCAAATACAGAACTAAAAATACATTATTCCAACTGAAAAGAGACTCTCTTTTTCTGAACTACAGGCATTCCCCCCCCCCTCAGACTCCACCTCATGCACACACCTATGTGCAAATAAGCTCTAGTTAGGCACAGTGGGGCTCACATCCAAGCATCTATGTATATAATTATACTGTTTATGTCCATAGTTTGGTTTGGGGCAGTACACACACCTGTGGCAACTGCATGCCGTGGCCCTGATCTGGCCTTACCAGGGCACAAAAAGGAGCTGCAAAAAGTGGCTCCTTTTTGTGCCCTGGAAAGGGTGCAATAGCTGTGTCGCTGCGCCTTTACAGTGCTTCTTTGGTGCTGAGTAGTGCGGACACAGTGCTGGAGGAGTGCTGTGATGCCATGCATTGTGCAGTGTATCACATGGCATCACGCCACCCTGGAGGGCAAAGCCAGGGTGTGCATCATGTAGATGCTATGCTCCAACTCCACCCCCAAGCCGGCCCAAACTGCTGGTGTGCACAGGGCCTTAGATTTAAAACCCTATACAGGGCAATCATGTTTACTGACTTCTAGCAAAAAAGCACTTAAGATTTCAACTTTTAAATGGTTTACATATATTGTTAACATAGAAATCAACACTATGATATTATTCATATATTTAGTAATCTTGCTTCAGTTCTAGCCGCATAACAAGTCAAAGAAAATAAATATCCAGCTTGAGAAGTAGTAGGGCATTTTTTAGAAAATAAAGTCACCACTGAGTATAACATGGAAATAGAGATAAAAAGACACAAATCACCCAGACAAAGTTTGTCCTCTCTCTCAATCATAGAAGAGAGGAGAAGAGTGGGAAAAACTTGTCTCAAAGCTGCTGGGCCACAAGACCCACTATGAGGTCACCTGTTAATCTACAGTGACCTCATGAATTTCATAGGGTTTTCTTACACAAAAAATACAGTGGGCCCTTCCCTTACATGGGGGATTTGTTCTGGACCCACCTCCCATGTAAAGGGAATTTTGCATATCCTTGAACCCCATTAAAAATAATGGGACTCGTGCCAGCAGTGTTGCATTAGTGCCTGTGGGCGCCATTATCCCTTCCAGTGCATGGCAAGGCTTCTTTCAGTGTGGCTTTCAGCATATGCTGAAAGCCAAATATATCGTGCCTGCGTATGACACGGGCACACTATACTCACAAGTGATTTTGCCTGTTCCTTCTTCTGAAATGATGAACAGGCTTAATACACACATTCCTCCTTGGTTTGCAGACTCAATAGAAGAATGAGGTTCAACATGGCCCAGAAATCTGCTGTTGTCTCTGAAAATTCTCAGAGAAGCACCACATAGAAATCTTAAAGCTCTATTCCCATTGACTGTTTGACTCAATGTTCTTCTCAGTATAGTAACTGTGTCCTCTCAGTCTAAGATGCAGTAACAGTCTCCTCTTTGCAGTAGCAGTAGGGTTTTTCTCTTCCTCCTGTTATATTAAAGATGGTGAGATTTCATCTCTTTCCCCAAATCATCACCAGTTAGTTATGTTTGTTTTGCTTATTTATTTATTTATTTATTTATTTAAGTCATTATTTATTTGTTTTTAAACTGCAAACTGAATGTATACCATTTTTTGAGTCTTTATGCTTTAGGAAGGCAAATTTAGAATAAATAGTCTGCTCCACACTTTTGCTGCTCTGCTGATGAAAGCTGAACTCTTAACAAGTTTAACTTTTGTACTTGCATTGTTTTTGTTTCCCTTTAAAAGAGTTAACACCCTGGGAAACTAAAATTGCACCCCACAGTGACTCCCATTACCTGCTTGAAATTCTGTACACGTCCGTATGCATGTGTGCACTTCCTGTGCCTGCCTCTCATTGGGTGCTTTGCTGTCTCTGAATAAACTGATGCATATATGTGGGGAGAGGTAGAGAGAGACCACTGAAGAGGCACCAAAGCAAAGATGAGGCTTACAAAAATACTGCACTGGGAGTAGTCAAGGATGCTGCTGCTATTACCGACTTCACTTCTCAGAACTATATGACCCTAGTGCCTTGCACTACCTCTATAACTCCTTAACTTATACTTCCATTACTTTGTTTTTGACCGTTATTTACATTTTGTTAACTACTTGCCACAGTATTTATCAAAGATGCAAATTAATTCTAATAACAGTGAAACACAGTCCTTTTATTGCTCTTTTTGGTTCTGAAATTTGTAATTTATAGCTTTGACTTGGTAATACATATTTAACACTGCATGGTTGCAAGATCTTGAATGAGTGTTTCAAGATCTGAACTGCTGCAGTAATGAAGAGAAGCTTATACAGTGTTGGTTACAAATAAACTGAGCTTGTGTCATATGCTAATGCAATTCTGCATGACATTTAACTAATATGTGTTGCTGTCAGCTAGTTTGTGTCCTGAGAGTGCAGACTGTAGACTTTTCTCCACCTCCTCCTCTCCCCCCCCCCACCAAGACACAGTGAAATTGCAGAACAGAATGTTCTTGGTGTTTGTTTACATTGTGCATTTTTGAAAGTGTGAACTGATATATCCAGATTTACATAACCATTAACATTTTAAAAAAACGTTGACAAGTTTAATATCACAAGATATATGTCCTAAGATGCAATCCCATTACCACATGATAAAATGGAGTCTAAATTGTAGCCCATGCTTGAACAAATTTATTATTTATGGTTTTATCCATGCATCTGTTCTCCAGATCTTGTGAGATTTGCTCAAGTAGATGATGTGGAATAGCCAGTGATGGAAAAAATATTCAAAGTTTTGCATTTCCTGACTACAAATGGGTTTCTGGTCAGTTGTAAAAGGGTAGTTGTTGTGTCAAACTTCCCCCCTCCCCCCAAAAGAACACATCATTTATAGAGAAGGATTCTCAGGAAGGCCATCAAATCATGCAAAATTGTTGCCTGCAGTACCTAAGGGCTTCAGGGAGCTTTAAAGGTGAAGTTTTTTTTTAAGAATGGGTGAGAATGGAGGAATCCAGGCCTCTAAGGGTGTGCATGTGCATGTGTGCATGCACAAATGGGCACTCACACACAGAGATAGCCTCTAGACCTAGGACAGTTGTTCTGCAGTATGTTTCCAACAGTTCTCTTTCCCCTCCTCATCTTTGTTCCAGTCTTTTTCACCATCTCTGTGCTGTGAATGTAGAACATGATGTGCACACATCCATTTTTTAAACAGCTAGAGGAAAAAAATAAACCACCAAGATAAAGGAAATAAATTAAAAACGATCTCAGTAACTTTTCTGTACTTGTTTTTGACATATGTGAATTTACAGCACCAACATTACTTACAAAAGCTGAATTCATGTCCTAAAGCATTCTACCTGGCTTCCAGTCAAGACCTTTCTTCTTTTCATTTTTTAGAAAAATACTTTGAGAATGTAGCAGAATTTTATGCAAGAGAGCAAACTCTTCTCAATTGGCAATTTGTGGATGTAGCCAAAGTAACCTGAAATTAAGCATGCTGCTTCTTTCCTGTGAAATCCCATTTTTATTTATGTGGTGAGAGTTAACAAACAGCTGCAAAGGAGATGCTATAATAGTGTGCCATTTTTACACTGTGTGAATATCAAGATGCTATTTAGACAACGTCTGAAGTGCTGATGCATTTAACAGGATTTATTAGATTATTATTGTATGTGTGAATGTGTTTAAAACCTGAATTATGAAGCAATAGAAAATATCTTATTTACCCTAAAGATGAAAAGTTTTCAAGTTTCTCTGAAAGTGATGGCTTCCAGCATCACTGACTTTTTCACCCAAGTTTCTAAGATACATTAGAGAAAGTCACTGCAATTATTTTCTTTGGGAAAAGGTGTGCTGTTGTGTGCTTTGTGAAACATAAAACCACAGAGTGCATTGTATATGCATGAATGCCACCTGTAATGGCCCAAACAGTTTCCCATAATCCTAGTTTAGTTACCTCAAATAATTTTGCAGAACAACTGTTCTACAAGTTGTTAGCTGTTCCATGGCCTTTAAAAATAGTTTGAACTCTCAAGCTTGGTTTTAAAAGATGAGCTGGAGTTTGCTACTGGGTCAATCTATTCTAAGGCATTAACAAGGTCTTTAAATTTTGTATGCTATTTGTAGGGTAAAAATATGAGATTTTGACTGTAAAAGAAAGGAAAAATATTATCTGTAGAAATTAACCCTGCCTTTCTGTGTGGGACAATTCTAGGGCTTTATGCAAATCTTCATCATCATTATTTGGCCTATGAGGACGCACTGTACTCTCAGTCATATCTGAACAGAAAATATGGCAACACATTAGACTATTTGTTCATTTGGGAATTGTCCACATGAGCCAAATAAAATGTCCTCCCTTCATCCTCATGGCAAGTAGTCCTGATAAAACAGAGCCCAGTCCCTGGTTCTAGTGTGACCTGTTTGGATGATATCCAGCCAGTTCATCACCAAACCCCACTGTATAACCCCCTTAAAACAGTTTTAAATAATTTAGTTGCTGTCCCATCCAGTGCCATTATCACCATGTCTGGTCACTTGGTCTGAGGTAGGAATGAGGAGCCCAACCATGTGATCAATGCTGGGTGCCTCATTCTGATTTCAGAGCAACTAATGGCAGTGGTACCAGTATTGGGCAGCCCAGTGGGATGTGCATGCAAACAGCTGCCCAGAGACACAATGAAAAGCCCCAGTTAATGGGGAGACATCAGGGTAACCCTGGAGCCATCATATTTGAGGCTGCTCCAAAAGTATTCTGGCCCATGTGGATTCAACTAGGTAATCGATGCTGGATGCTCATATAAAATGTTACATAACATAAGCCTATTAAATAGATAAGAATAATAGTGATTATTTCTTGTTATGTTCACTTTTCCCAGGTAAAACTCTGATTTCCAATTGAAAGTTCTATTTACAAACTAAATTGGCTGGGGCAACTTGTGTTACCCCAAGACCAGGCCACTGTTCGCTCCTGATTTTTAATATCAAGATTAATTTTAAAAGGGAAGCTGGGGTGAGTGATGTATGAATGATCCCACTGTGGAAAGCTGACTACTTTACACAATGAAAACTGGTTAGTGCTAGCAAGGGCGCAAAGAAGGCACCCACCATGATGGAATCTTCCGAGGTACCAGCATAATCCTTTTTTTTTCTTTAGAGGGTGGCAATAGGTCATGGCCAAAGAAAGTGACTGCTTGTACATACACAGGACATGGACGCTCCAGCTAGGAATGCAAATCTCTTTGTCTGAGGTATGCACACCAATCACCTAAACATTTACTGCAGCTCCTGGCCATTCCTTTCCTCCTGGGAAATGGTTTGGCAAGAATATAATGCTTTCTTGCCTCCGTTTCTGCCTCCAAGACAAGCTTTTGAATATAAATATTAGTGCTTATACAACAGTTCCTCAGTCTAGTTTATAAGCAGACAGGGATGCTGTTGGTTTGACTGCTGTAGACTCCTCAATTCACCTGCCACCTCACTTGCTGTGGCAGCTATTGAGCCTTCTGCGTTCCGTAGTCACATTGATTTTAACTATGATCCATGGTTGGTAATGTCTCACCTTTAACAAAGCCTCCACAATTCCTCTTCTCCCACCTTTGCTTCTTAATTATTGTGTGGGTGAGTGAATGTGTGTGTTGTGCATGTGTGTTAATTATTTCCTTAATAAAAATACAGAAACATATTTGGATTTACCTCTGGAGCTCTTTGTGATTTGGAACCGGTATAAACAGGGTTGATTCCAAGGCTGATGTTGCTCCTGCCACAATACTATTTTACTTGAGCTATTAAAATTCCTCTAAAACACATTATTTCGTGGGTACCCTCCAGGACCCCAGCATTTTGGGTAACAATTGGTTTCATCAAGACATTTGAACACCAAGTCCTCAGTTTGGTTAAATCTGAAATGCCAATCTGAATGATGCCAAACTGAATGAAGTCAAACATGGATTATTAATTTGAATACAGTGCACTCTGCCAGAAATATTTATCTGCCATTTTTTTTAGACAGGCTATGTTCATACTGGGAGTTGATACATTTCTTTAGTTCTCTTTCATGCCATGTTCACATGGAAATCAGCAAAAGCCTAGATCCTCTACTTTTACAAGGCTTTGGAACAACATTGGTTGCTCTTAGCACATTCTCACTCATTTGCCTTACTAATTAGTTCCATTTATATCTTGCCTTTTCTTCAGTAACCCCAAGGCAGCATGCATGACTTTTCCATGTGATTTCTCTTTAAACTGGATGTTTTGCAGCATGCAAGCAAGCTGCTGCAAAGTCTGGCTAATGAGTGAGTGCTAGAAATCCCATTCAGTCTCTCTGTTCTTATTCTTCTCTTATTTAACATTAGAAGTAACAACTTGCTTCCTTCTTTGGCATATTCCCTGCCATCTCTCCTCTCCTCTCCTTCCCTTCACTTCCATCTTCAGCCAAAGACAGCCAAAGCCAGAGGAGCCTCGTCTATCCTTTTGTTGCCACTTCTTTCTGTTTGCTTCTGCAGAGCCATGGCTGAAAATTCACCCACTACCTGAGGTCTGAGCAACTCAGGTGGACACTTGGGACAGGACTTCAAAACCAGAGAATCAGGCGAAGGACTGAGAACTCTAAACCAAGCTCATATCAGTTGAGATTTAGAAGAGAGGTTCCATCCAGCTGAAATAAAAGGAAATCACAGAGTATCCCAATTTCTTGCAATGTATAGAGGGGGTAATAGGGGACAACATTAAATTTGTCACACTATCATGTTAGCATAACCCTTCAGTTGTCCCAATTTGGCAGGAATAGTCCCAATTAATCCTATTTCACATCACTGTTTCAACTGCTTTTAAAATATTCCAGTTTCTCTTGCTTTCTGCTCCCCTTCTGACATTTGTCCTCAGCTTATTTCATCTGCTGCAAACTGAGTTCAAAGTGCAAAACTGGTTTGCACTCAATTAACTCAGTTGGGGAAGGGGAGAGGCAGGAGTGAAATCTTGCTTATCTTGCTAGAGATGTGATTCTTCACTGTGTTTCTTCTTGAAGGCAGCAACAGGGGCAAGCAACAAGTAATTTTAGCAAGTTTAGTATTTTCCTTCTGCTGTGAGAAGTTCTTTGAAAACCATGCAGTTTTCAAAGGCTATTCACAATTCAGGATAAAATTCATAAAATTCACACATGGTTGTTTTGTGCATGAAATAGCATTTTCTGCATGTAAAATCATGTTTCAACCCAAAAATATTAATTCCTGTGCAGAGAATGTTAATTCCTATTCAGAAAAAAAAATGAAGACTTCCATTGCATAAAATCCTTCACGGTTGATTTGCATAAAACATTTTCTAAACAAAACACAGCATTTTCTGTGCAGAAAATAATATTTCAACATAGAAATATTAATTCATGTGCAGAAAATGTTGTGTTCTGTGTTGATAATGGTGCATCCTCTGCAAATCGACCATGTGTGAATTTTAACACATAACCAGTTCCCAATTACAACTTTTTTCCTATACATAAAACATTGTTTGGGGACAGGAATTAATATTTCTGTGTTGAAATATTATTTTCTATGCAGAAATAATGTTTCCTGTATGAATTTTGCACCTGAACTGTGAAGAGCCTTATCATCCAGGATTCTGGTCACTCAAAAACAAAAACAAAACATGTTTTTCTTCCATTTTCCAACTATTTTTTCCATCCCTACTTCTTGGTAGCCTCCAACAAATGAAACTGGTGCAATCTCTCCTAGCTCATGTGTCCATCCTCATTATTAACTTTTGCCAGCTTAGCCACACTCACATGTTGCTTTCTCACATTAAAGTGTGCAAAGTTATGGACCGGGTATACAGTTTTTCTTTTTGGTTGTGTTTGTGTGTATGAGAGAGAGAGAGAGTCAGGGACATAGCCAGGATTTTGGGAAGAGGGGGGTCCAGGCTAAGTGCCACCATTATAATAAGGCTTGGGTGTGGTGGTGCGGCAGCACGCACCATTAATTGTATCTAACGGAAGAGGGGGTCCAGAACACATGGACACCCCCCCTTGACTACGTCCCTGAGAGAGTGAGTTGGCATGTTTGAATGCTCTACATGAATCTGTGTACAGTGGTACCCCGGGATACGAATGCGCCGCCTTACGAAATTTCTGGGTTACGAAAAAAACCCATTTAAAAAAACTGTTCCGGGTTACGAAGGTTATTTCGGGTTACGAAAAATTTTTTGGTGCTTTTCGGCGCTATTTCACATGAAATCGCGGCTTTTCCCCATTAGCGCCTATGGGTTTTTCGGCTTGCGAAGTATTTCGGGTTACGAAAGCGGCGGCGGAACGAATTAATTTCGTAACCCGGGGTACCTCTGTAATTACCTCTTTCCCCCATCTGGAGTTTGCTTCAGGATACATAATGTAGGGGTGTTTTCCCCCCCCCCCCCCCTGATCTTTAGTTATCTTGTCTAGGAACTTTGCTTTTTTGATAATAAAATTCTGATTCATGGTTGCAGTTTGCTTATGTCACACAGTCCTTTTCTGAAAATTAGACTTGAAAAATACCAGGAAAACTTCTCAATTAGTTTTAAACTCCAAAATGGAAAACACAATTTGTTATGACACCAGAACACAATTTATTATGACACTAGTGTTTTGATGCCCAAATATAGTTAATATTTCAGGAACATTAGTGTATTTTGCCTGAAGCTAGAATTAATTTTACTAGGATCCAAGAAAGAGGTAATCATGAGGAGTAATTCATTTTCAGGTTTAATGACTGAAGATCAATTGTGACATACCATTCTAGGGCAGATACCATTGCTTCCTGGTAAATTGATTGGAGATAGAGTCTGCATTTTGAAAGAAAGAAAGAAAGAAAGAAAGAAAGGTATAAAATGCTGTATGTGTACCAGAAGTTTGTTGTGTCCTATTATATTTTGAAATAATTCTGTTGTTTATATGATGTTGTCAATGTAAACATTGCTTTACATAGTAATAGAAGCAGCAACAAGAGCAACAACAAGAAAAGAGAAGTTTCTGTTTGTGATAGTTACAATGTAAATTACTTCATTAGGAGAAATATCACAGAAGAGAAAAGGAGATATCTTTATATATTGAATCAATGTTTTGGTTTTACATAAAGATGGAAAGATTTCTATCTATCTTTCTTTAAAAAAAAATAAACCTGCTCACACCGAGGAACTTTTTTTGGAAGGACCCTAATAAAAAGAGCGTGTGGGCGATGTGATGACATAGTTATCCTCTAGAAAAGTAGGTTGATGCTGACAATAGGAAGCAGTCATGTCATGTGCATTCTTTGCAGGTGGCCTAGATTGAGCAATCTGGGATGAATATATTATGTAGCAAGTTGCAGACTACTGAGAGAACATCAGAAAGTATCCCTAGGGTCAAACTATGTTTAGGGCTTTCACTATCCACATTTTTTGTATGTTATATTTGACCTTGATTTTTTAATCAAAACTTTTTGATTTTAAACATAAGTTCAGTTGGGCACCAAGAACGTGAACATTGTTAAGGGCCCCTTTTTGGTTTTCATTAACAGATTTTCCTTTGTTTTGTCAAACATATAAGAGATACTGACTAGTCACATGGGATATTCTTAATCTAAATATAAATCGTAAGATAATGTTATGGTTCAGCATAGGTTCAGCTGCCTAATTTGAGTGATCTCCCAATGAAAATGTTATAAAATGGTTTTTCATCACCCCAGCGAGTTTAAGTTCAAGAGAGGCCTTTTGGTAAAAAAGATTTGACTTTGGATCCACTTTCTGCTTACAAAAAGAAAGCTCCAGGGCCTAAAATTGTGGTGATGACAGCATTTAGGCATTTTTGAGGGCAAAACAGATTTCAGGGAAAAAAAAATTAAAATTGGGATTGAGGTAGTAGGATGGGGTCATACTAGAAAAGCTCACCTAGCAATTACACAAAGACAAAACAAACAATCACGAAATGTGTGAGAAAAATTATTGTAGTTCAAGAACCTATGGACCTGTGGCTGAGAATCTGTGACTGGGGTACAGTTTGCTAGCAAGGAGTAGAAAAAAGCTTACAGCACTGATTTTTGCTCCCGTCACTCCTCCACTCACTTCTTCTTTTATTCAGTATAGGTTTTTCTGGTTGATTTGATCAGAGTAAGCATTTTTGGGCTTTGTTTGAGTTTGGGGGAAGAAGGGTTGGGCCTCATGTAAATGGGTAGTATAATAAAACAAATAAACAAACAAACAAAATCGATCAGGCAATATTTGATTTGATCAATGGTTAAATTATAATACTGTATATTATCATTAAAAGTTACTTCTCAAGAGGTTGATTTGGTCACTTTCTCTGACACAGATATGCATAAATTTTGCAGTTTTGCCATGCTGCTGTTTTTGTTCTTATGTGCCTTCAAATCAACTTTGACTATGCCTATCATTTTGTAGGGTTTTCTTGGCAAGATTTATTCAGAGGTGGTTTGCTATTGGTTTCCTCCAAGACTGAGGGAATGTGATTTTCTCAAGGCCACTAAACTGATTTCCATGGCTGAAAGGGAATTTGAATACTGGTTTTCTGGAGTCCTCATCCTATATTCAAATATCTACACCATGCCGGCTCTCAACATGCTGTGAAGAGATAGTAGCTTTTTATTTATTAGAGTTTCTTGGACCCTGCCACTTATGAATTGGACTTATGAATGGGATAGAATATCATCTTTGGGAACCATTTTCTTTACTTACTCAGGCTGTACACCCACACTGCAGAAATAATGCAGCTTGACATCACTTTAACTGCCATGGTGCAATGCTATGGAATTCTGGAAATTGTAGTTTGTTGTGGCACCAGAGCTCTAACAGAGAAGGCTAAATCTCTCACAGAATTACAGTTCCCAGTTTTCCATGGCACTGAACAATGGCGGTTAAAGTGGTGTTAAACTGGATTATTTCTGCAGTGTGGATACAGTTTCAGAGGTCCCCCTATGTAAATATTTATGCAGCCCTAGGTAGAATGTGGCCATTTGTTGACTTTTATATCTCAATCTGAGTGGGCTGAACCAGTTGTTTCTGGGGCTTTTTATCTGTTCATGATGGAATTCTCAGACAGGTCCCACACTTGCTAATGTCACTTAAAATGTTAAATCAGTTTCATGTGTCATATATATTTTTCTGTTTGTAATATTAGGAAAGCAGAGAATGTGTGGAATAATAACTGCATGCTGTGGATTCTGCATGGTGGGAATGATTTTGCAGGGAGATTGTTTTTGAATTTGTTCTTTCACTGTTGCAGTATGCTGAGAAGACAGTTTCAGTGAGCTTTTCTTCAGTGGCCGTACATTTCTCCTGTTATTGTTTAAGATTGTTTAAATCTGTATGTTCAAAATTATAACTTGTCTTGTCTTTTTATTTTTGTCTTCTTTTGTACAAATTTAGTATAGTCAGTCCTCCATATCTTTGGATTTTTTTTTTTTTAATCCGTGGATTCAAGCATTCACAGTTTGGAAAATGTTTTTAAAATGTATAAATTCCCAAAAAATTTTATTATTCCATTGTATACAATGGGACTTGAATATACAGTACATGGATGTTGGTATCTATGGGGGGCGGGATGGGGAACCAAACCCCAGCAGATACCAAAAGCTCACTGTACCTATTTGTTTTAGACCCTGTGTGGTGTAGTGGTCTGAGCATTAGACTATGAGTGTGGGGATCAGAGTTCAAATCCCCACTTATCCACGGCAGCTGTGACACTCTTTTGCCTCAGAGGAAGACCACAACCATCTACCTTTGAACAAATCTTGTTAAGAAAACCCCATGGTAAGCTTGCCTTAGAGATGTCAGAAACAACTTGAAAGCACACAACAAGAATCTATTTTGTGAATCTCTTTTGCTGTCTTTTGCAAAACCACATCTATAAACAACAGCCCTTGCTTTAATGTGTGACTGACATTTTTACTGCTAGTATGACCACTTGCATAGATGGCTCTAACTCATGTGTACTAGGGTAGATCAGCTGAAATGAGTAGCCTTATATTAGTCATGATCAACAAGTCCAGTTCATTTCAGTGGTTCTGTTTTAGGTAGAACTATCATTAGATTTAGCCTACTAAATATTTGATAAAGCAGACTGTAATTGGGCTGAGGAGGTGGTCCTTTTCCTATAATATTTTACCAAATTAAGGGCAAATTATTTTAGCTCCACTTAGTAGGTAGACAACACTCCCATGTCTTGTGATCCCTGTTTACTTTCCAGGATTTCTGCTTGCAAAAAGGACATAAATGTGAATCTTGAAACTGTATGTATGAGTTGCTTCAAAATTTCAAGGGCACATTAACCCTTAGAGTCCTACACTTTCTTTTTGTATAATTCCCATGCCACCGCACTTCCAGCACATCATAGCAGCCCTCAACATAATTGCATATTAACTAAAGATTAGGCATTTGTCTTAAGATCAGATATTATGTCTGGAGAAAAGTACTAATTATTGTTTTCCATTTTTATGTACATTGCAGGCTTCCATTGTTCACAACTGGCTTAAAGATGTGGAAGCATGCTGTTGTGTATACTATTATGTATTTCACACACGTCTTTATACTTTTTTTACACAATCTTATAAAAATATTCTAAAATGGATACTGCAGTAGTATGTTCTGATTTGTCTTATAATTTTAGTAGCAAACAACCCCAATCATCTCCCTGGGCTTTAGGAGATGTCATTAACTAATCTCTTAAACTACATGAATAAGTAAAATGATTTATTTGCAGTGTAAATGTTTTAAAACTTGTAAAAAATGTATCCAGAACCATTTAATTGAGTCCTGAAGTTATGTAGGAAATGAAAAGTGCTTCTGGCAAAGTAATAGTAGTGCTGAATATTCAAATAGCAAAGAGAGGAGAGTGCAGCTATAATTAGGATTTAATATATGTAGGCTGCACTTATCGCTGTTATTCTTAGCTTTGTGTAATCTTCATGTATCGTTTCAGAATCTTAGAGTAAGGTTCCATGTTGCTTATAAACGTATTATATTAGTTTAGGGTATGTTGTATTAGTGTGATGGAAGTGTTGCTATAACATTAAGCCTGGGAATTATAGTATCTTACAGATTTTAGAGTATTTTAGAGTTTTTCGTATTAAAATTTATTTTTGTTTTACTAATTCTCTTAATTTGTGTTCCAGCTAAGAGTTGCCACATTGTCTGGTTGACAAGGTTGCATCTAAATTCTGTTCTGATTATTTGCTTTATTAACTATGCTAAATTGCAACTTTCAATTTCCCCCCCAAAAAAACAGATCCAGAGCAAGAGATTTAAATATGTAGGCAATAGTCAAATTTCCTCCAATTTGTTTTAGCCAATTACAGAATTTACAGCTGTTTAGGGAAGGAGTGCTATTCATTCATGGAGTGAGGACATACATTATCAAAATTTCATGTTATTATTCTGAGAAAGGACTTCGAGGTTTATTTTGAAGACTGCTTTTTTGTTAGCTTGTGTGTGAGCATGAGGGCTACCCCTGGGGCATGAGTGGTATCATTGAAAGGAACATAGGAATCAAATAAACTAATGTTCTATTGCTGAGCATCAACATGGCCACCCAGAAACAAAAGGTGGCAGGGCAGGTTGAATAACATGCTGTTTCTAACTTATTAAAGATGTCACTTCATTTCCTAACATGTGATTTTTCTTTCTTTTTTTTTTTTAAAAATGAACCTTCTGGTACATATGTTGTTTCTTCTCGTTGTTTGTTGTTGTGTGTCAAGTAATTTCTGACTTTGGTTTTTATTGGTTTTCTTCTGGACAAATTCGTTTGCCAATAATCTGTGGTGCATAAAAACAGGAGGTGAGAATAAAGTGATAGTATTATCACTTGGATATGGATACTATAGTATGATCCTTAATATGGAAATAACACTGTTCTGTTGATACAACCCAGAACTGCAATTGATTTTTTGACACTTCATTCAGCTGTGACTCATGAGTGTACCTTCCCAGATGGTTAAGGGTGTGCCAAGCTACTTAGAGGCTTTTCACATGCACTGCATTCAGGTCTACTGTTACCTGCATTATACTTGTGCATCATATTTTTCCTGCCCCAGTTTAGTATTTTACGTTTATCCCTGTTGAAATTCACTTTGGCTCAGTCCAGACAGGCCCTTTAGCACGTCCTGGCGATGTACTAGGATTGCCTCGGGGTGCCGTTTCCAGATGCTCTGCAACCCTAGCACATCCCCAGAATGTCATCGCTACATGGCACCATAAACATGGCGTGCACAGATGGACCTGCACAGCAGCAATGTGCTTGCACCGCTGCCAGCAGTTTGCGGTGGTAGTAAAAGGAGCTGCTTTTCAGCGCTCCTTTGTTTTCCGCATAGCCGTGCTGCACAATTTTGTTGCTGTGGTGCGGCTACGCAGAAAAGAAAGGTGGCTCCCGGCCACCTCTTTCTGGTGGTCTGTACGCCGCCCTAGTTAGTTTTTCAGTCCTTTTGGTTCAGTCTGTTGAGAATCCTAATCCTTTCTTCTGATATATTACCAATTCTTTTTAGCTACATCTGGTTTTTTAATCACATTGTGGCCCATTTTAGTTGGAGTATTGGGAGAAAGACAGAATATTTCATAAATAAACACATTGTCCTTGAAGAGTAACATATTGTTGTTACACACAGATTCTTTGGTGCAGGGTTGAATAGTATAAGACAGCCTTGCAGTGTACAGGGATGTAGCCAAGGGGGGGGGTTCTTGGGGTCCAGACCCCCCTTCAGTTAGATAAAATGAATGGTGTGTGCTGCCGCACCACAGCACCCAAGCCCCGTTATAATGGTAGCACTTAGTCTGGACCCCCCCCCCCTTCCCAAAATCCTGGCTACGTCCATGCAGTGTAATCCAATGTTGTTATGCAATGTCTTGGCATTTTGGATTACTACTACTAGTTCTTCTTCTTCTTCTTTACTGCTGGACTGGTCTCACAAATATGTGGAGAACTAGAGAATTGTCACCATATGTAGTATGATAGCTATCACCTTTATTTTTGTAGTCATTCAAAACTTTTGATGAGCCTAGAGATTTGGAAGCTGTATTCTGGAATTTAAGATCAAATGATTGTTCTGAAAAAGAAGATCCTTTCTGGCAGGCTGTAGTAAACCATCTATTATAATGAAGCTCTGCAGGGGTGGGAGTTATAGGGTAATTTGAGCTGCCTACTGTCCTTAGGACTCTTTCTTTCTTTCTTTCTTTCTTTCTTTCTTTCTTTCTTTCCTTCCTTCCTTCCTTCCTTCCTTCCTTCCTTCTTTTTGTTTTTTACCTTCTGGAATCATTTGGTGAGTAGCTGTAGAAATGTTTTTATTTGTTTTGTTTTAAAAAGAAGTCTTTATCTTTTGGGTTGTGAGGTCAGTGTGGAGAGTTGTGGGGTCCGTCTGCACAAAGTAATCAGATGCCATCCTCAACCATTGAGGATGGTTTGTTATCAATGTGGAAGTTACTATTCAGCTCTGCAGAGAGAAATTGTGTTGTGGAAGTATGTTGATTTCCTTTTTATTTGAAGAGCCTTATCCTGAGGTAGAACATCTGAGAAGCCATCTGGAACAGCTGCCTCTGCCTCTTTGATATGTGTATAGTGATAGATCTGCAAGTGCAGCCATGGAGAGTTGCTGATTTTCTGACAGAATATTTGGTTTCCAATCTATTTTCTCAGCCCAGGTTGGTTAGACATATTGAAATATTTTAGAACTTGGCTTCTTTGGACACTATGGGGCTGTACAAACCAGCAAGAAACACCATCATTGGAGTGGAGGGGGGCATGGCAACCACCTGCCACCCACCCCAACTCTGTCCCCAAAGTGGCATCATGGCGCTCACCAGACCAGATGGCGGGTGGCATCACAATGGTTCAGCAGTGCAGCATTTGCACATGCTGCGCTGAAGAAATGTGGAAGAACCACCACGGTGGCAGCAAGAGTGGTCTTTTTTCCACGCCAAAAAGGAGTGGCAATTTGTCACTTCTTTTAGGGCTGGAGAAACACCAGATTGGGGCCTCAGCATGCGGTAGCTGCGGTCCCAATCCGGCGAGCAAAGGGGTGGCACAGAGCCATTCCTTTTGGGCCATCTGTTTTCGGCCTAAGTTACCTCAGGCTAGGTGAAGCCACTTCTGATTTGCCATGAGCAGAGAGATGATAGATGTCTTCCATGAAGTGAAACAAGGAAAGAGTTTCACACTAATTTGACGGTAGGCAAAGAAATATGTAATCATGCATGCTAGTGCGTTCACAAAATGATAGATTGCTACAATTCATTTCGTCTGGTCCACTTCTAATGAAATGTGTCAAAGGTGAAACTCCGTTGCCCTTAATTCAACTTGTAATAGAAACAGTGGTTGTAGTTAAAATTCATCTAAGTCAGAAGTTTAAACAATGTACATGACCTTTTTAGCAGGGATGCAGAACTGTTTATGTGTGAAGCCACTGTCTCTGATAATGAGGAAATGTTCAAAAAGGGGGGGGGGGTTAATTTACTTCAGATGAAAAAGCCTATCTCAAGATCAAATTACCAGGGATATCTCCTGAGTGAGCAGAATTTTGCTATGGGAGCCATCTTGTGTCTCTTCAGGGTGATTCTCAGAAGAGGAAGGATGGTAGTTAGGCAAAATTTATTCAAAGGAGATTTGCTATTGTATTCCTCTTAGATTAAGAGAATATGGCTTGTCCAAGGGTCACTCAAGGTTTGAATCATGTTCTCCCAAAGTCCTAGTACAACTCTCCTAACACTACACCATATTGGCTTCCGTAATAATTATACTTTTTCACTGTTTTAGGAGCTTGCATGTTGTGCTGTGAAAATGTTCAGTTATAGAACCCATGCCATGCATGCAGATGTTGTTGGGTTGAAAGCAAACCTAAACATCCAGTTAAACCACTTAACACCAGTTGTGTAGCAGGTGAAAGGCCTCTGCCTCAGCTCCTGAAGCATCACAGCTAGCTTGAGGCCTGTTTAATACAATCTGTGCATACACATCTTTGGTGAGATGGAAGATTTGACTAGTGCTCCTTATCTGTATATAATTATAGAATGGAAGGACTTGATGTTCAGCCAAGATAATATACTTTACTAAGTTTCTTAAGTACCAAATGACCACAAAAGAAATTGCAGGCTTTCAATAAAATTGGATGAATTACTGTTTAGGATGATTCAATAAGAAGTATAAACATGATAAGCATTCCAAAAAACTGTTCTCTTATAATCCTTTTTTTTAAAAAATGCCTCCAGCAATGTTCTTAGAACAATAATGAGAGTGACTGCATTTGCTATCAACTCTGTATGTACTATGTAGACTACTTGTCTTTGGAAATGATGGTACACAGTAATATAAATGGCTATTATACAAATTGAAAAGCATGTATATCTTTCTTTACTGGGAACTAGCTGCTGTGCTTTAGAAAGTATGAATATTGTAATTCAGTTTTGAGGGATTTTTTATTTAAAAAAATACATAATGTTTTTTCCTGTTAATTGGAGTGGCACCAGTCATTTAAAAAAGCATAGAACTTTTCACTTTGTTTTAATTTTGATTTAAACTTCACTTAATGTCCCTGTTGATTAATGTATATTTGTCTTTCTGTCGGGTGAACTAAGTAATAGAATTGCCACCAAAATTTTCCTAGAACATAATTCCAATGAACTAATAGATGGCAAAATTATTGTATCTATACTAGGGGCAGTTGAAAGGATACCCCTCTCTGGCTTTTCTTTGTGAATGAAGATTCAGGAAGGATTCATCCCACGCTTTCTACAAGCGCGTTGATGACTAAAAAGGCCGATCCAAGATAAACAAGTCCGGTTGCAGAAAGCATAGCAAAATGTCTCCTTGGGTGATGTTTCCGGGTTGTGGTTCTTTCTGCGTTGTTGTTTCTCTTCGAGACTCATTCGGTGTGAGTTTTCGAAAAAGGCTGCAGCATCATGGATAGTGCGTCTCCTTGCCTCCCAATGTGAGGCCAGGGTGGACCATTGTTGGTGATCGATTTGGCCGAGCTTGAGATGTTGTTTCAGGGAGTCCTTGTATCTCTTCTTTGGGGCACCCCTCATACACTGATCCATGGCAAGTTCACTGTAGAATACTATTTTTGGCAGGTGATGGTCCTTCATCCTAGAAACGTGTCCTGCCCTGCGCAGCTGCGTCCTCAATAGCATGGCCTCAATGCTGGTGATCCCTGTTTGCTCAAGGACAGCAACATTTGTCACATAGTCAGTCCAATGTATATTTACAATTGTGCATAAACAACACTGATGAAAGCGTTCGAGGAGTCGTAGGTGTTGGCGATAGGTGACCCATGTTTCAGACCCATAAAGGAGAATAGACAGTACAATGGCTCTATACACACTGATTTTTGTGCTTCGCCTCAAGTGTTTGTTACTCCAGACTCTCTTTTGAAGCCTTCCAAATGCATGTGATCGATCTCTTTATCAGTCTTGTCACCTGAGGAGATGATGCTTCCCAGATAGGTGAACTGCTGGATGGACTTAAGTACAGATTTGCCTACAGTGATGTGGGGATGGTAGTGTTCTCCCTGTGGTGCAGGCTTGTAGAGAATAAAGGATACCAGCACACACACACACACACACACACACACACACACACACGAGTTCAATATATTTGCAAGAAATTTGGGAATCATTTAACATTTTAACTCTTCCATTTGGAGAAAAGAAAAAAGTTCATTGGAGCAGCTACTAAAATAACAAATTGAATAATAATAATAATAATAATAATAATAATAATAATAATAATAATAATAATAATGGCCCGATACATACTGGCCTTTCAGGTGCCCTCGTCACTTGCGAGGGTTGCCTGGGGGCGCCCACATGACCCACAACGCTTGCACATTATGAGGGCATAACAATGGCACTGCTCTGTTTACATGGGCACCATCATTGTTACATAAGTGCCATGCGGAGTCTGCATGGCACCGTGCGGCACTTACATATTGAGTGCACCAGTGGCGCACTTGTTATGCTGCTGCCGCAATTTAAAAAGAACCCACTTTTGTGGGTTTTTTCCACCAGTGGGAAGCCTTGCTGTTTGGCGACTGAGGCTTCCCTCCTGCAGAAGAACAGGTGCCAGCAGGCTGCCCTTTTTGAGCGGCCTATACTGTGCCAATGTTTCTTTTAAGAAAGATCATAGAGTTAAGATTATTGAATGGCCTTTTCCTTTGACTTATAACATTTGTGCTCTCTGCTCATCTAGCTTAAATAATGTAAAGTTTTTGAAAATAGCATGCGGCGGGGGGATGGCTTCATAATGAAAATGTTGATTTGAAACAGGTGACATCATTTTACAGATTAATAATATGTATGTTTGATGGCTGATATACAGGGTGAATGGAAAACATGGGTTGATAATTTTTTGTGATCTGGTTGTCATCACCTATCCA
Source organism: Sceloporus undulatus (assembly GCF_019175285.1). NCBI lineage: Eukaryota > Metazoa > Chordata > Lepidosauria > Squamata > Phrynosomatidae > Sceloporus > Sceloporus undulatus. Next base: position 237,558,115 of record NC_056523.1, read on the forward strand.
CTTATCCCAAGGGCTTTCCATGTGGCCATCACATGACCCTACCTATTAAACCAAATCCACTTTTTCAGAGAAGAGATTATTTGTTTCAGAGGCACAGTGCGTAAGAAGCACCTAAGGGGCAGAATAGACCACCGGAAGGGGCAGCTTGTAAACACCACACTCCCAAGCCACCCTGAAGGTGGTTCAAAGGGGCTGTCTGTTTAACCCCTATATCAACAAAATCAGTACCACTCTGACAGGTTCATTTCAAATATCTGAAAACCATCTGTGTGTTTTTTTAAACATTATCTTTTAAGGGTGTGGTGATTAATCATCTCTCCGAATCAACTGTAATTTCATTTTCTTCCCTCATATCCATAAAATTATTAATGCAACTTTCCTACCACTTAACTATGGGTAATTGCAGGTTTTTAGAAAGTAGGAAGAAATAAAAATTGTCTTTTGATTTATAAAATATTTGCCAGTATTAAGAACAAAACATGCTGCCAAGACTTCTAGACATTTATGTATGATTGTACAATTTCTCTTCACAGCCCTCCATGTTCTAATTAGAATTGTGTTCACCATGCTGTGAATTCATACATCAATACATATTATTCACTTCAGAATGGCTACATTTCACATATTGGCTGTATAAATTGGCAGACTGAGGCACAGTTATTCAGTTGTGCTCCAATTAATAGCACTAACAATTAAGAATGAAAGGACCAGTTATTGGCTGAATAATTGTACATTCTTTTCATTTTCAAATTTATTGTTTAGTTTGTTCTAGTAATCCATAATATCAATTTCAATAGTCCAGTTTTATTAAAATGAAGACTAGGACCATAATGATACTTGGTTTCTTACAACTGAGGTTGAGAGAGAACTGAATTAACTTGTTTTTTTATTGACTTTTATTAGCGAACAGTTATAATTGTATTGTTGGCTCATAATTGTGATTGCAAAATCCTCCTCTAATATTTCCATAATAGAGCGGCTTTTAATAATCACATTGATAATAAGTCTTCAGTTAACACTTGTTCATAGTGTCACAAAATCCTGTCTGTTGAATATGATACCCAAAATTCTGGTACTTTTCCGCAGTGTACCTAAAGTTCTTTAGGGCTTTAAATCTTCTCTTATTTAATACCTCATTACAGAACTGTGTGTCTGTGTGTGTGTGTGTGTGTGTGTGTGTGCATGCATGTGTGTGCATGTGTGCGTGTGTTGATGAATGCCTTCAAGTTATTTCCAGCTTAATGTGTTCAGAGGAAGTTTGTCATTGCCTTCCCTGGAGACTAAGTGTGGGTGACTTGCCCAGGATCACCCAATGGGTTTCAGGGCCAAGGAAGGAATCAAACCCTAGTCTCCAGAGTCACAGCCCAACACTTAAAACCACTACACCATGCTGGCTGTCATATAAATATAGATATAGGTACAGATATTTTATATAGTATTAGTTCAAAAAAATTGCAGGCAAAATAATGTTTCAGGGAATTATACCGAATTGTAAACCAATTACAGTTGTATGGCAGAAAGGATCTCCCATTCATCTTCCCCAAAGATTCTAAGAAGTGTCCAGGTATTCATTCTTCAGTCATTGCATTACCTCTAAGTTAACTGCATTAGATAAAGAGTTTTCATGTTTAGTCCTTGAAAACTAATTCCTTCAACATTTCCATAAATGCAAAATGTTATATCATTGCTTCTAAAACTGAGAGGTATTTTACAAATATTCTTGCATTTACAAACACTAGTATAGCAGACTCTTGGTATCTGCTGGTGCTTGGTTCCAGAGCCTCCTATGGATACCAAAATCTGTGGATGCTGAATCTCTTTATACAGTTGGACCTTGGTATCCATGGATTATCTGTTCCACAACCTCCCCTATTGGTGGTGTGAAATGTGCACACCCGCTAGGGTCAATGGGGCTTGCTGTCTGGGGATGCTTAAATTTGCGGATCGCAAACCCGCAGATAACAAAGCTCCACTACATATAATGACATCCCTTATATAAAATGACAATCAAACTTTGCTTTTTGGAATATTTAGAATATATATATTTTAAAGCTGTGGATTGTTGAATCTGTGGAAGCAGAATCTGCAGATAAGTAGAGCTAACGTCCTGTTAACAAGGATTGTGTTTTGCAATAATTCTGATTTCTCATATCCCTCAATTAAATTTTTACTCTGTGTAACCTAGTATTGTCTACTGTGGCTTGGAGTTAAGTAGCTATATATTTCATATAATTAGGAAGGTTGAGGTGGTTTGTCTCAGGAACTAAAAACTATTCAAAATAAAACTAGCCAACAGGCCATGGATGTTAAAATAGCAATAGTGATAGCAAGTACATTTGTATACTACTTATCAGTGAACTAAGTTCTCCGTAAGCAGTTTACAAAGTGTAAGCTAATTGCCCCCAGGAAGCTGGGTACTCATTTTAGTGACCTAGGGAACGATGGAAGGCTGAGTGGACCTTGGAGCCCTGCCTGGGATCGAACTCACAACCTTATGGCTGCAGTACAGGTATTTAACCTTAAAGTTTGAACTGCATTTACAGTTTTACTAATGACTGGGCAAATTTTAATGTGTTAAAAACAGAGTCAGCACTAACTGTATATCCTTCATGAAGGCATTCCAGAGTTAGGGTTCTACCACAGAGAAGTGCCTTTACTGCATGAGCTACTTCTTCCTTGTCAAGAGAAAGACCTCTTAAGTTCTTAATGTATGGGCAGAATGATATTAGCACAAAATATCTTCCTTGTTCCTATAATGGATCAGTTTCCCCTGTTTCTGACCACTAACACTTGAGTACTAATCCAGAGATTTATAAAAGCCATAATAAATAGTAGAGCTTTCTTTCCGTCTTTCATTGCTTTGTATTTCTTCAATTTATTTAAATTCCTATGCATTCCTCCCTATCTAGATTGGAATGTAAATTCAGCCAGTTTTT
>NC_056523.1:237561150-237566687 GCF_019175285.1 Sceloporus undulatus
TCTGACTTAACCTCAGAATCAAGTTCATCCATCTTACAGTCACAACAATCCTGCTTAAAATATTTTGTTATGCCCAAGATCACTCAAAACTCATGACTTAAGAGGAATGTAAATTCAGTTTTCTATCTACTATGTTATGTTGGCTTTATGATATCTAGCTCAAGAAACTGTCTTCCTGTCATCTAGCTGAACGATAATTTACAAGTTTGAAATGACATAATTCCAAACAGAACATTAGCAGAGCTAGTCCACATAGCCTTATCTCAGCAGAAGGAAAGAAATGTTTACCCCCAGTTGTATTCCTTTCTTTCACCAAAAATTTATATTTTCATCTGGTCCCAAATGTCCCCTTCTTGGATAGTGTGCTTAAAAACAGTGGTGGTGTCACTAATGCGAGTGCTCTTGGAGAAAATCTTGATCCACTCTAGTCTGAGTTCAGGCCAGGTCTTGAGATAGAATTGCCCTTGGCCATCCTGACAGATAATCTTCTTCAAGAAAGAAAGGAAGAATACAACATTATTGCTTCTTCTCAGTTTCTCAGCAGTTTTTGATACCATAACCATGGCATCGTTTAGGGTGGTCTCCATGAGTTGGAAGTTATACATCCGGTTTAGGGTGATTCACCTCCTTTCGTCAGGTTACTGTGCCTCACTCTTCCCTGTAGGCTGTACTTGGAGATGGCACAAGGCATGATTCCAATGTTGCTTATACACCTGGTGGGAGTGATAATTACATCTGGAAAAACTGACATCATGATGTGGATGACACCCAACTTTATTTCTTGATTCTAAGAAGGTATGTGCTTTTATGTAGGAGGGGCTGGTCGTTTTCACTGTTCTGTGCCATCAAGTCAAGTCAAACTTGGTATATTTTACATGTATTAAAGGTTAGCACTGTTGTTCTTGTGTGCTTTCAAGTCATTTCAGACTTATAGCAAACCTATCACATGCTGATTCTTTGTAGAATTTGTTCATAGTTTCAGACCCTGTTCTCCAGAGTCCTAGTCCAATGATCAAACGACTATACCACACTGGCTCTCAGAGAGGCTGGTGTGGAATAGTATTGAAGGTGACTACTGATATGACAGTGTTTCTGTGGTTAGAGGATTCCCAGATCCAGGTGCTAGGTTATTTACCTGTTCTGGCTGTAATTTTGCTCCTTTTCATTGAATAAGTAGATAGTTTGGGATATCCTGGATCCTTGCCTGCCACTGGAGGTTCAGATGATCAGTAATCTAGACTAAAGCAGTCATTCCCATCTTTGACTTAAGCTCCAGTCTCATCCAAGGATATCCTTGTGATGTCAAAACTAACCTACGTCAAGAAAGGTTATGGCAGTTGTTCTTACGCTGGGTTTGGAAGTCGCAACTAGTACATAATCCACTGACTGAGAGCTCAGTGGTGCACTAAACTCTACTGCATCTGTGCTAGAATAACTATATTGGTTGTCTATTAATTACCAAGTCATGTTCACGATTGTTGCCTCTAAACACCATAAAACCAGGATGTCCAAAAGACTGCATTTCTCTACTTATAGCCACTCCTCACTGAAGATTTTATCCTGCAAGCAGTAGGGTATTGTTGCAGTTGGAGGCACTCACACTTACAACTTCCCTCTCTTCTCCTGTCCAATTAGAGGGAGAAACTGTGCTGAGATTTTAAATGCCTTATTATATTGATTTATGCAGGTCTTCCTTCTTTATCAGGGATGTGGTGGATTAGCTATTAAGACGCCGACCCTGATGACCACAAGCTTGGCAGATTGGCAGTTTGAGACCCAAGTGCCAAGTGACAGAGTGAGCTCCTGTCCCTAGTCCCAGCTAGTAGGAAAGTAACAATGTTTCATGCAGTCCACGTGACCACGGAGTTATTTTTGACAACGCTGGTTCCCTCAGCTTAGTAACTTAGATGAGCACCATATTCAGGCATGGCTAGACAATCATGTCAAAGGGAAAACCTTTACCTTTTAAACTTCCTTCTTTATGGTAATTCAGCCCATATTGTAGAGTGTTTCCTATGTCACAACCAGTACATTATGCTCAGAAATGGACAAATAGGCAATGAAGCCACTGTAGCATGGGATCTGTATGTCCCATGGCCCTGGTCTCAAGACAACAATCTAAGTGCAAAAGTTTGGACCAGATGAAGTTTCTGAACACTTTACATAAGGTGTATTTTATGGTAGTCCTACAAGAAGTGGAAAGACAGTGTGGTATAGTGGTTTGAGTGTTGGACTATGACTCTGGAGACCAGGGTTTGAATTCCAACTCAACTATGGAAACCCACAGGTCACAACCTTTTAGCCTCAGAGGAAGACAATGGTAAAAACATGCTGAACAAATTCTGTCAATAAAAGCCTGTAACAGATTCGCCTTAGGGTGGCCATAAGTCAGAACCAACTTGAAAGCATGGAACAGCAACAATAGGATGTAACTAGACTACCCGTGGGCTTTTCACATGCAGTGTGTTACAATAGTCCACACAGGAGGTAACTATGACATGCATTACTATAGTCACATCAGATATTTGTAGAAACACTAGACTCAGCTATGCAAATGCTCCTCAGTAGCCACAGACACCTTGGCATCGCTGGGTAAGGACTGAATCCCTGAGAATTCCCATACTGCAAATGCAAGTCCTCAAGAAGAGTGTGACACAATCCAGAAAGTGTTGAATGTTTATATATGATTCAGGGGTAGCTATGTTGGACATACAGCAGAATAAAACAAAATCCACAATCCACAAAAGAGTGATACCTTTATTGAACAACTAAAAATGCACAAAACACATCATGCAAGAAAAACTAAAAAAACTAGCAGGAAAAAAAACCCATTGCGCGTGCACGCACATGTGCACTCACACACACACACACCATCAACCATTCAGCTATCAAAACCAAACTGTTAAGATTCTACAGTTATGTCTACACATAAAACCAAGTAGTAGAATGTGTTTGGGCTTATAATGGTGAAAGAGATGAGACTCTCATTTGTTGCTTTTGCTCAAGAGACTCAAATAACAGACTGCTTGTGATAAAGGAAGAGAGAGTACCAACTGAGGCAGTGAATTTGCTTCTCCTGCCTCTTGGTAGTCAGTGGCAAAAGGTATGTTAACTATGGGACAGTACAGACAGACGCCTAGAAGCCGCACCTGTAAGCCCCATGTTTGTGCTGCAGCATGCAGCACAGATGCACCATCCAAAAGGAGCCACTCTAGGTGGCTCCTTTTTTCGCTGTCTTAAGGGCTGTGACGCAGCCCTATGATGCCTCTTCCACCCAGAGGTGTGTGGGCGCTCAGGCACCCTTACATCACGAGGCTGCACCTCATGTGGATGGGACCACAGCATTGTGATGTAATGGTGCCAATATTAGGGCTTGGTGCATATGGATGCTGCACCATATCAAGTCCTAATATCGGCACAAACGGCCCGACTGTACTGGGCCTTAGCTATTCTTTACTTTCACTCATTTTAGATGCACTTCCTATTTGCTTATCCTAGGCCACTTTTCTTCTTTTTTTTAGAGCAAAAGCATGCCCTAAACATATAACAAGACCAAACAAAGCAAAGAATTAATGGATCACATGAACTCTTATCTAGAATGCCAGGCTAATAAAAAAATATAGAAGGAAATGTTCTGTGACAGAATAAGATAGCCATCTATGTCTGCTAACTTCAACTAACCTCTCTGAGATTGTAATTTTATCCTTTCAATTCTGGATATGGAAAGTGCTTGAGCAGGGGTAGGCAACCTATGGCCCGCAGGCCGGATGCGGCCCGGCAAGGCCTTGGAACCAGCCCCAGCCCAGTCCTGCCACCGATTGCCGCCGGAGCCTTTGGCCTCTTGCATGAGGGCGTGGGGCCTTTGGCCTATCAGGAGGAGGTGGGCAAGGGGGGGCAAGCGGCGGGCAAGGGAGGAAATTGTCTATAGAAGCCTCAGAAACATGCATTTATATTAACATTTTTTTAAAAATCAGCAATTTTTTTCACGTGTTCCCCATTTTTTTTAAAAAAGTGTCATCCATTTGAAAATTTTGTCCTACATTTATCCCGGTTTATTTATTTATTTAATTTTTTTTAATTATTTAATTATTTATTTTTTGGCTTCGGCCCCCCAGTTGTCTGAGGGACAGCAACCCGGCCCCTGGCTCAAAAAGGTTCCCTACCCCTGTGCTTGAGCATATTTCCTCTTGAGTTTCACAGGTTCGTATGCCCTTATCACACAGAGTTTTTTGCAGCTCAGATCCAGGGTGACTTCTGGTTCAGCTATGTAAATTTCTGTCATAACGTGACTGTTTTATCACACCTGGTTGCCCTTCCATTGCCCTTCTGAATCGAGGTGGAATTGAATCCATTCTTTACAACTTTAGCCAATCTTTTGGTTCCTCATTATTCTCTACACAATATCATTGCACCAATGGCTTTATGAAATGTTACACCCTATTTGCAGAATGTGGAATTTTGATAGGATTTTCACTTAATTTCTCCAAGGGAGATGATGGGTTTTTTATAGTAATATCTCAGCAGTGGGTATCATCATCATCATCAGTGCTTGTAGGACAGCTTCATTCATTCCCCCCAATGATTTTTCTTTTTTAAAAATGAGTAACACAGCAACTATGTTGGCAACTTGGCCATCATTATGCATCCTCCACAGTGCCTGCTTTATGTCATTTTGGGGCACTGTGATATTCAGGAGAAAGCCCCACTCCTCCTCAAAATGAGAGAAAAATGGGGGTAATTCTGCAAAGTGTTCTTCTTGAGAAGCATGGGGGGGGGGGCTCAGAATGTTTCTCAGAAATATGACTCTTGATTCAGCCATAATTGTCATTTATCAGGGTTTAGAACTTTTACCAGGGTCTCACAAATGTTACATTTTGGAGGAGTCACAGTAGATAACTTTGTTTCCATTGGAGATTCCTAAAATTCCTTGTAAGCTTCAAAGCAGGTATGAGGGAGGTCAGTGCGATTTCCAGAGCTGGAGCCAGTGGTCTGCCAAAATTTGTCCTCCAGTTGTCCCAAAATTTTATTTTCTCCTGAAAGAGGTTGCAGTTTTTCTACTGTGCTCCTAAGAGTTTAATTTCCAATTCTTGTCCAGCTTACTGTAACACTAGGCAGCATTTTTCCCCATCTGCTGGACCTCTCTTAATTACTTTCCAGCTTCCCTGGTTGCCCATCCTTTCTGATATGACAAGCCCTATGGGAGGAGTTAACTTATGACAATCTTCCTCTAGGCTTTAACTGAAGTGTGAGGAGAGGCCAGCTGTCATAGAGGTTATTGCACTTTGAAAGAAAGGACATTCACACACACTCCTTAATTGCCACATACGAAAAACAAGGACAAGAATCCTGACTCTCCCATCCATAAGAATTTCCCTGAATTTCTCTTCATTTGGAACTGTTTATGAAATACTGTTTGAATTACATCGAATGAGAATGGCTCGGGGGGAGGGGTAGGAAGAAATGTTCGACACAGCAATAGGCTACACTGATTGGCAGCTATTTTCCAGGGTTTCAGACATGAGCCTTGCCCAGCTATA
>NC_056523.1:237566712-237588853 GCF_019175285.1 Sceloporus undulatus
CTGAGCTCAAGAATGCAGGGATGTAACCTGGGAGCTGCAGCAGCAAAGCAGGGTACTATAATACACTGGGGCTTGTCTACTGGGCCAAATAAACTTCCTCCCCTTACTTTCACAGTGGAGCTCTCAGACAATGCGGGGACCCTATCTCCAATCTGGTTGATCAGTCCAGATAAGTGTGGCCCTAGCATCACTGAACTGACATTATACTACGTTTCCACTGGATTTGGCAGAAACTCCAGTGTGTTCTGTTGCCATTTCTCAATGTCTGGACAATTCATGGCCCAGGTGAGAGTTTTTTTGCTCCTTGGCACCACCACCTTCATCTGAGGTCATAAAGGAGGCACCCAGACGTGTGATCAATGGTGAAGGGGGTAGAGCTGGGGCACCCCATTTCTGACCTTACACCAGGGGCAGCACACTAGCAATATAATGCGACACATGTAGACATCCACCTAATGTCACTGCAGAGGTGCCCAGTGTAATGAGACTCTGGATGCTCCGGGCTATTTTAGGAAGGTGACTGTGACCAAAGTATCTTCCTGCCAATGCTCCAAGGATATGCTTTTTACCTCAAAAATCCCTTGACTGTTGGTCCTCAACACTGCCCTTTCATACCTTATTACAACACTTATTTATATGAATTTTAGGAGTGTTCCCCAGCGTCCTTCTCTTATATGTATTTTGTCTTTGGTAAAATTTATTCTGTGTTGTTATTCTTATACATCAGCCAGTACTACTCTTTTTGAACAAGTAACTTTAACTTAATTACAAGCATGTATTACTAATGCATCTTTTTCCAGGTTGTTACACAGATCATACGTTACAAATAGTCACAAGGACTGTAATGTAACAGTTATTTCCTATTCACGGATTAAGAACTCCTTCAAACCTAAACTGTGTTCTTAATTCCTCTTTAACATTTCCTCTAGGCTATTGATCTTATTCCCCTTCAACAGAACTAGATCCTGCTAAGTACAACTGTCCTGAATTCCAACAGCTACCTCTCAGAACAGAACAGATCGGAAATGCGCTGAACTGATTCTTAAACAAAACACAACTCTCACCTTTCTCACTAAAAACTCTCCACGTCTCACAGTACCAACACATTCGTTCAGCCACTCCCCTTACAGCCAGCCTGAACCAGGATTTGCTGTTGGGAATTCTCCTTTGTTGGGGACTCATCACAAGTGACCATTTGGAGTTTTGCCCCTGGTGTAGACATACCCACTAAACGGTCCTGCCCACAAGCTGCGTCCTCAATAGCATGGCCTCAATGCTGAGTGATCCCTGCTTGCTCAAGGACAGCAACATTTGTCACATAGTAGTCCAGTGTAATATTTAGAATTGTGCGTAAACGACACGCGGATGAAAGGGTTCAAGGAGTCGTAGGTGTTGGCGATAGTGACCCATGTTCAGACACCATAGAGAGAATAGACAGTACAATGGTCTATACACACTGATTTTGTGCTTCGCCTCAAGTGTTTGTTACTCCAGACTCTTTTGTGACCATCGCCCCCCAAAATAGTATTCTACGGTGAACTGCGCCACGGTCAGCATAAGAGGGTCCCCAAAGAAGAGATACAAGGACTCCCGAAACAACATCTCAAGCTTGGCCAGATAGATCACCAAAATGGTCCCCCGGCCTCCAATCGGGAGCATGAGACGCACTATCCATGATGCTGCTGCCTTTTCGAAAGCTCACGCCGAATGAGCCTCGAAGAGAAATGACAACGAAGAAAGTACCGCAACCTGGAAACATCACCCAAGGAGACTTCTGTTGTGCTTTCTGCAACTGGACCTGTGTTCCAATGGCCTTTTTAGTCACCACGGGCTTGGTAACAAGGATGCGTCCCCTTCCTGAAAAACTTCAAATAGTCCCTTGCCTGCAGAGCTATTACATGGGAGCTAAATATTCATGGTAATTTGTGATGGTTCATGTGTCCATTAAATTCAATTTGTAATGCATTGTTAAGGTTCTCTCTATAAATGTGGTGTAAGATTTCTCTTATGACTAGATCTATAGTGTCCTGTCCCTCCATTGTAAGTTGATCAGAATATTGTCTGAAAAAGAACATATAAAATAAAACAGGATTTCTCACTGATATTCAATGAGAACAGACTTTAGATTCAATGGTGGATTATAATCACTGCAACACCCTACACTTCTGTTCAATAAAAGTCTGTATAATTTAGGATGAACATAAAAAGACCTTTGTTAGGTAAGACCAAAGGCCTATCCTATCCAGCATAATATTTTCACAGTGGCCATTCAAATGCATATGGGCTCTCACAAGTAATGCATGAGTGTCATAGTACTCTCATGTTCCTTAACAACTGACAGTATGACTCTGATACTAGAGATTACAGATAGCCATCATGACTAATAGCCTCTCATTGATAGCTTTCTCCACCATGAAGTTGCCCAATCCTGTTTGAATATTAGAGAAATTGATGGCCATCGCTGCAGCTTGTGGTAGTCAATTCCATGGTTTAAGCATGTGCTGCATGAAAAAGTGCTTCCTTTGTCTTTAGTACTTTCCATTTTCTTTCTTGAATTTCCCACTTTCTAGATGCACTGGATGGTCCTACTTTCTTATTTTAAGGCATATGCCCTCTCTACTTTTGTAGTCCAAAGAGTACATTTTTCAAGTTCTGAAAACTTCACGATTATTTTCACACACAAGTTTATTTAACATGCACATTTTAATACACCATGAATGTACATAAATGTATTTTTCTTTGCGTGTTTTCCTGATGACCATATCTTTTATATGAAACTTCTCCTTATATGACTTTTCATATACAATATTTGAGCCATGAACTGCTTCTCAAAGTTTGAAGAAGTTAGCAGTCTGAAGGATAACAGTGATTGTAATTAATATTAATTATATTACATCATATTGCATATTATTATTATTATTATTATTATTATTATTATTATTATTATTATTATGTGAAGCATGATAGCAACTAAGCCAAGACGGAGGAAAGGAAAGGTGGATTTGTGGTTCACTGACCCATATGCAGAGGTGCACACCAGACTGGGATGGTCCATGTGAGAGAGAAGAAATGATTTATGGGATTTGTAGTTTTATGAGATTTTTAGTCTTTTACGTCAGAAAACATACTGCAAATCCCAGCATTCTGTAGCATTGGGCCATGACAGTTAAAGAGGCATCAGACTGGATTGTTTCTTCACTGTGGATACAGCCTCAGACACACCATTTTTCTACATGTTATCTGCCCTCTTTAAGGCTGTAAAGATATTATATTGATAGTGGGGAGAAGGCTTTGATCATAGTGTTTGGGAGTACTGGTTGTATTTAAGATTATAGGAGAGTGTTTGTATAGACATTTCTTTCACATTGGGTTTGTATCCATTGTTTGCTTGCTGGAGTGCTAGAGAGGGATTTGCCCAGTTTCTCTTTCAATTGTGCTTTCTTCCTCCTTCCACTTTTATTGCTATCATCCCACCAAAAAAACCCCACACACTTTTTGTTTGTTTGTTTCCTGTATTCTTCCTATGTTTTGAATATATTTTTAATCTCACTTTTTCAGTAGGTGGGCTGAGAAACGGGATTTTCAAAAAATGGCAGTTTTTTCTTCTTCTCTACCAAGCTCAAAACACAGTAAAGAATGTGAGAAAGTAGTAAAACCAGTGATTTTATTCTGGTTTTATTCTGGTATACTTTATTCTGGCAGCACTTAAAGTATATTAATATAAATAATATAATTTAAATGTAAATGCAAAATTACAATAAACTTTAAGTGTAATAAGTATCCAGTTCTTGATGAAAATATAGTTATTGTAATGTTTTCTTTTTAGCTCCTTAGTGAAAATGGAACATAGTGGAACTTTCCAAGTGTTCTGTCTCAGTGGATAATTATGTTCTAATTTTAATAATTGTCTCAGAAGTGAGAATTAATTTGGTTTTCTTGAAAATATGGATCCTGCTGTTAAAGGAAAGATATGGAATTCATTTACAGCTCATTTTACAGTTAATATTATTTCCTTCCGTGTCCTACAGGCCTCATTTTTCTATAGTTTGAGCTCACAGAAGAGTAATCAAAGTTGTGCTAACATCAACCTACCATAAAGTCTCTCAAAAGATTGATTTCAGTCTTTAGAGATTGATTTCATTGCATGAATTATTTGTCTATCTTTACCCTATGATGGTCTTCTGGTATTTGGAATCACATTTGTTGCATAGTTATAATAAACACGGCAGTGTGTGCAAAGCATTGAGAGATTGACCAAGCATCTATTTTAAAAAGATGTTAATCAATGATACCACATAACAGTTGCTGAAGAAACCATATGAAACACTAGGGAAACAGATCTTAGGATAGTACAAATAATGTAGTTTACATTTCTCAAAAAGCCCAGGGTGCTCTACAATCAAATTAATAATAACCACAAAAACTTAGCCTGTGCAAAACATAGCCTTCACCTTGTTGGACTACAGCTCCTATCAGTTTCAGACAATATAGCAAATGAAGAGGAATGCTGGGACTTCAAATACAACAAAATCTTTTTTGAGACCCAGCTATTCTGTCTGATCATAGTGTGCCCCAAGTACAGTCTTTAAAACCTATTCCCTTCAACATGTTCACCTAGACCTACCCCATCCCACCATCTCAATTTACCCTCTCTCCCCTGATTCTTCTGTGTTCAGCTTTGTGCCTAGAATTTCTTTGCCCCCCCCCTTTTTTTTTATTTTTTTTGCAAAATTGAATATATTTCATGGCTAATTTACTGGTAATCTTGTAAAGCTTATTTAATTAGTAAACGATGAAAAATGTCCAGGTAAAAAGCTTCCCATCTGCCTAAAATAATTTTCTCTCTAGAAGCAAAGGTATTTCAGGCACATTTTCATTGAGTATTAGTATCTGTTTGGTTGAAGACTATATGTTTCCTCTGATATGGATTCATTTGAAAGTGTGTGGATTTGGGCTTGCAGAAACTGACTTGGTTCTGAAACAGATGGCCTTTTTACGCCACCTTCTGGGCAGCTTGGAAGCATAGTGTTTACACACCACATGCTCCCAAGCCAATCTGGAAGCTGCCTGGCTGTTTATACAAGGGGTGGCTTCCAGGCCCTCCAGTGGTGAGGCATTTATATACTTCATACAGTTAGCATGCCTTAAAGCTTGCTTCTGGCTGCAGTGGGGTTATGTGAACACCCCTTTGTACTGAGCTTTCCTGCCCCATAGATCATTGGAAAAGGGATTTAAAGAATGGTGAAACATTGTACATTGCCTAGAAGAGCTGATTAATTTTAATGGTCTACTATTTTACACAACAGTACAACAGTATGAGCAGAGTTAGGCGCAAAACAGATGCTTTGAAGGGACAGCTTGAAGCTGCCCTTGACAAAGCTTGATTGGGGCCATGGAAACCTCCCTCATGGTATGGCCCTAATCTGGACAACTGGTCCTTTTGTGCTGGCAAAAAGTTGGCTTTTTGGTCCTGCCGCAGCCGGAAGCCAGCTTTAAGGTGCTCTGGCAGTGTGCTGTGTCTAAATTCTGTACCACTGGAGTGTCTGGATGCTGGCCCATGTCTGGGCAGCCAGGTGGCATGAAGCCGGCTTCCGGGTGCCTTGGTTATGTGTGTTGTGTGTACTCCATGCCCCCAAGCTGTCTGAAAGCCAGCTTTTTATGCCAGTCTGTTCTGGCCCGAAGTGCTGTTCTGACCCTAAGTAAATGAAATAGCCTTTTCCATACAGTGTTGTTGTTGTTGTTGTTGTTGTTTATTTATATAGCGCCTTCCATATACATGGTGCTTTATAAACAGTTACAGAATAAAACATATACCATCATTCCAAGAATATAAAATGCTAAAATACAATTCTAAAATACAATAAAAACAAAAGCAACCTCAAACATGCACACCATAATGCAGAATAAAACAAAACAGTCTATACAGATAATCAGATATACTAAAGATATAAAGCATTAATCTGAAATTCCAAAAGTTTTAGAAAACAAATGAAAAAACAACAAGAAATTATTTTAAACAAAATTTTATCAGCAAAAAGGTGGATTGGTGGCACAATGGTTAAATGCCTGTACTGCAGCCTCATTCACAAACCACAAGGTTGTGAATTCAATACCAGCCAGAGGCTCAGGGTCAACTCAGCCTGGCATCCTTCCGAGTTCACAAAATGGAATACCCAGCTTGTTGGGGGCAATTAGCTTACACTTTGTAAACCACTTAGGGAGTGCTTAAGTGCACTGATAAGCGGTATAGAAATGTATTTACAGTGGTACCTCGGGATACGAAATACCCAGGTTACGAAATTTTCGGGATACGAAAAAATCCCATAGGAAAACATTGTTCCGGGTTACGAATGTTTTTTCGGGTTACGAAAAAACTTTTGGTGCTTTTTTCGGCTTTTTCGCACGGAATTGCGGCTTTTCCCCATTAGCGCCTATGGCAATTCGGCTTACGAAGGCTTTTCGGGTTACGAACGGTGCCACGGAACGAATTAATTTCGTAACCCGAGGCACCACTGTACTATTGCTATTGCTATGACAGTAGAGATGGATACTGATGCATCTATCTGGGTTGATGAGAAATTGTTTTACGGTAACAGGTTTTAATTGGTGCCTATGGCTTAATGGCTCTGGAATCTGAGTCCTGGTTAGAAGTGCTGGGCTGATTATTTTATCTTCCATTTGGTTTGAAAAGCAGTAGGGATACTGACAGCACACTTTATCACTTTATGTCACTTACAGGGATGCAACCTTTAAAAAAAGAAAAAGAAAAACCATGTGTGTAGTCAATGCGTCCCACCCTAAACATATGACTTCTGCCTGCCCTTCATGCTGTTGTTTTTACACCAAGCTACTGTTAGTATTTCCGTATTCTTTGCAAGCAAAGAGTATGTGAGATTTTGAGACAAAAAAATAAATACAATTGGTTTTAAAGCTCCAAAGACAAGTTCCAGTGTTAAAGGTCATTACACATAATATTTGGCTCTGTAATGTGGAAGGCAAACCTTACAAGAAAACCTAAGATAAATCAGTTGCTCACTTTGAAAAAGGATAAGAGTTTTGCAAAGTGAATTGCTTCAAAGTATATGGGCAGGAGAAGATAACATCAGATACATTATACTATGTCAACATTAGCAGGTAGTAGTAGAACATTCCATAAAAAAAGATTGCTATCATCTTCTTTCTGGCAACAGAACACAATTAAAAAGAAATTCTTATCTGTTAAGTGTTTTTTTAAGTGTATAGTTTCATCTTAAAAGAAGTTGCTTCTTCTTTCTACCTGTTTCTTGATAAACATCGTAACTTATCTGATTTTTAAATGATTGTCTTGCCAGAACCTTTTGTAATTGTAGACATCAAGGGTAAAATGAGACATTTCACAATTCTTACCCCACTTACATCTTTCTATACGAATGGGAAAGTATTTCATTGGAGTAACTACTGCCAAATATTTTACAGTCAAATATCTTAATTGCAAAAGTAAAATTCAGCTCTCAGGGTAATTCTTACCTTGATGTCCCTACAGTTGTCCTCACTTTAAAAAAAATCTACAAAGAGATTCACAAAGTTGTCAAATGCTGTTGAACCCTGTTACTTTTACTTATTGGAAAGAAGGCAGGTAAATTAGACCATCTCAGCTATCTTCTCTTAAGCTGTCCCTAGTCTGTGCAATTCTGTTTCTAAGGGGGCTAAAATTCTCCTTCTTGCTGCATTTTTATCAAAAGGCAAAGGTAACAGATGATGATGATGGTTATAGTTATGACCTATACAGGGCAGTTTCAGATTATTTTAAAGCCCACATCTTCCAATATGAGCCTGCCCATATCTTGAAATCTTCTGGGTTGGCCCTTCTCTCTGTCTCACCATCTTCACAGGTACATCAGTTGGAAACATAGGGGAACTTTCATGGTAAATTCCCTTTCTAAAGATGGTCAACCACCTGGCCACACTATATTTGGCAAGTGAATATATTTTTGATTTGATAAGTCTTTGACAAACATATGCTGTTTCAGCTATATTGATTGTGCAAATACAATAACATCAATAATCCATCAGTGATACCTTTATAGAATCAACCAAAATGCACAATATACATGCTGCAAACATTCAAAGCTCTCCTGGTTTCTTCATCAGGAAAGGTGTAAACGATGCCAGAGAAAAAAAATTGAAGATGTTAGTAATGGATCTTATTTTGTTGTTTTGTTCTTAGCTGAGATTGTGTGGAGGGGTATTTCTTGCAGGCTGGCACCTCCTCCTTCTGGTCATGTGGCTACTGGGACATTCTCAAAATCCAGGAAACTTATCCATTTGCAAAACAAAAAGATACTTCCTTTGCAATCCTTCCTTTCTCTCCATCCGTTGTGCGGCCACAGGCCCTTTTGTTAGGCAGAGGACTCTGAATTTCTCAAGAAGCTTCCTTGTTTTTGCATTGGGGAAAACATTAGGTGGTTTTGAGGCACAACATGTCAATGCAGTCATAATTTTAGGGGGAAATGTTTTACCTTTGTTGGAGGTAGAAACCTCAAATAGTAAAGTTCCAGTCCACAAGCTCTTTCTTTAGGATTTCCCTGTTGTGGTTATAATGTGGTATCTTGAAATACAGAAAACATCCATGGGTAGTCATGCTGGCCATTTGCTATATGGCCAACACAGCTACTCTTGGATGTTTTATTGATTGTGCAGTTTGTTTTTAACGGCTTCCAATTTTATTTGTAATTTAACTATATTTGCATGATTTCGGGGGGGGGGGAGCTCTATGTTTTGCTATGATTTGTAAGATGCTTTCAGCCCCAGATTGGGGAAATTTGGATATTATTATTATTATTATTATTATTATTATTATTATTGAGAACTTAATGTGTTTAAAGTTAGAGCTCTTAATAGGGTGCTGTACTGCTTTAAATTGCTTTTTGTTATTTTGAATTGTTTGACATTGTTTTTAATGTTATAGATGGTGTGTGTTGTGTCGAAGTCATTTATGGGTTATGGAGACTCTAAGCTGAACCTATCATGGGGTTTTCTTAACAAGACTTTGTTCAGAGGAGGTTCACCATTTCCTTCCCCTGAGGCTGAGAATATGTGATTTGCCCAAAGTCACCCAGTGGGTTTCATGGCCGAGTGGGACTTGAACCCTAGTCTCCAGAGTTGTAGTCCAACATTCAAACACTACACCACAGTTGCTCTCCTAAAACATAGGCCCTTTCCTTTCAGACGCCCCCAACCCTAGTACGTACACAGCACGTACAAAATGGAGGTGCCCATTCTACATGGGCGCCACCATTAGCACATCATGACCGCTCCAAACGGAGCGGTGCGGATATAACATCCTGGCACCGCGGAAGGGCACCTGTGGCGCCATTTCTGCAGCGCTGGAAGGAGCTCTGAAATGGAGCTCCTTCCTGGGTTTGTGTCACTGGCGCAGCCTTTACACGGCTGCGCCAGTGACACAAAGGAGAAAGGGGCCAAGCAGACCCTTTCCCCTTTCCCCGCCACTGTCAGGTGTCCTTGGGGCATGAAACCCCAAGGATACCCTTTCCAGGCCGCAGGGAAGCGGCCTTTTGCCGCTTCCCCGCGGCTTGGAAAGCGGCGGAACAAGGTCTCAGAGGCTGCCTCTGTGTCAGCTGAGGCCCTGATCCATCGGTGAAAGGGGCGGGTACAGGCCGCCTCAAAGGGGTGGTCTGTAAACGGCCTATGTTATCTTTGTATGCTTTAAATTAGGTTACAGTGATTTATTTTATTTTATCCTTTTAAAAAAATGTAGTAAAATTTATTCGGCCGTTGACCAGTATACAAATACTTGATAAAATAATAATTACAAAATACAATTATTAACAATTGTTAAAAACTATTTCAGATACAAATACAAATTCAAGGTCATGTTATACACATATTAGTTTTCACCAACCAATTGGGAACGTATTTTACATACAATGTAACAATATTTTTTTGAGTTTCAGGTTTGGGGGGAAGGTGACTAATAAGCCCTATTTGCTAATAATAAGTGAAACAACAATACGGTAAAACCGTCTTTTACATGTTAACAGCTGCCAGGCTAATGTTTGCTAGATATTGGAAGGTCGACAAAATAATAGATTGTTAATGTATATTTAAGGTGAAAATGTTCAGATGTGGCAATGGTTGCTAAAGTCTAAATTGGCTACAATTGAAGGCCAGAAGCCTGAGCCGATGACGGGATGTTCAAGGTCAATGGAGCAAGACAAAATGTAAACATAAAATGTTTTCTGTCTGTACAGAGATTGGTTCCTATGTTGCATGGCAACTTGTAGAAGGAGGATGGACTAAGTAGTTACATCGTGGGAATATTGTACATATGAGAAAAAACACGGTTCTAGTGGATTCTGGGAGTATGGAGTCAGAGAGTAAGACGTGTTGTACAGTAATAGTAATTAGCTCGTGTATTTAGCAACAAGACAATAAAAGCCCTCTTAAGGAGTGAACCTGCTGGAGTCTGTTTCTTTAATTAAGCAGCTGTTTCACTAGGCATTGTTCCAGAAAGCTGCAAAGCCTGTTTTGGAGTTTGCTTTGATCCTGAGTTGCAGAGGAGCCTGCATCTGCA
The DNA here is from genome assembly GCF_019175285.1 of Sceloporus undulatus. Taxonomy (NCBI): domain Eukaryota; kingdom Metazoa; phylum Chordata; class Lepidosauria; order Squamata; family Phrynosomatidae; genus Sceloporus; species Sceloporus undulatus. Next base: position 237,577,286 of record NC_056523.1, read on the forward strand.
TCCAGTTGGCACCAGACCAGGACCACGGGCAAGAGACATCACCCAAAACATTCAACATAGATATGGACAAATGGCTGGTCAAACTGTATGAAATGATGGAATTAGATCTATTATCATGTAAACTGAAAAATGAAAATAAACCCAAATGGAGGAAAAGTTAGGAAAAGGTACTGATATATATGGAAAACAAATGGGGGAAAGTGCCAAATTTGGTGACAAAAGTAAATGAAATTATATGATGTTGATAACGTTGGAATTTGTATAGTCCTTATGGAAAGGAATGATAGTAAATGGATGTAAAATTAGAGAGCTTACAAATTCCTGGTGTCATAAAAGGTAGATCAAGGAAAACTGAGACTTAAAGTACAAGAAATATTAGCTTTCATAGTCGAGGGGAAACCCTCCTAGATGAAATCTTATTAAGGCTTCATACAGACAGGCCAAAATAAAGCTGCTTTAGGTCACTTGGAAGGTATGCTGTTTAAATTATGAATGCGTCTTAAGAGTCCGGAAGCCGCACCAAAGCCACGATCCAGTCCTAACTCCAAAGTGACCTGAAGCAGCTTTATTTTGGCCTGTCTGTATGGGGCCTATGTTTACTATTATACTAAATTCTAAGAATATTATTTGGTGCAGCTAAATTTTGCTTTAGTATGTATCAAAAGTATATAAAGAATATTATGATTGTTAGATTTAAGATTGACATGTCAGAGATAAGGGGGAAAATTATTTTGGGTTTTCAGTGTCAAAAGAAAAGACTATGGCAATAAGACTGTTCGATATTTCCAGTAGGTAGGGGGAAAGGAAATAGAAAAAGCAAGAATAAGAATGAAAATAATTAAATAGTTTGTAAAAGAAGGGGGAGTGGGGAAATAAGAATGTGACTATGTATGTTGTTGTAATATCAGTGTGTGTGTGTGTGTGTAACAAAAATAACAACACCAGCCTGCACCTGCCCCTTTTCTCGTCGGATTGGGGCCAGGGCAGCCTCACCGGCAGCCCTGTGGCCCCAATCCACCATTTTTCTGGGCCACGAAGAAGCAGCAAAATGCTGCTTCTCGGTGACACGGAAAACGGGTGTCCTTGGGGCTTTATGCCCTCAGACACCCTGGGAGCCATGAGGAGAAAGGGGTAGCCGCTTTCTCCTCAGGATCGTTTCTGCAGCTGTGTGATTGCCATGGGAACGATCCTCCCCCAAAAAGGATAAATGCCCTCCAGTGGCGCGGAGACGTCACAAGCACGCCGTGCTATTTGGACATGGCACATGCATGACATCGTCATCATGCGCCCCATGTGGACGGCGCCGTATAATTATGGCGCCGTCCACACAAACTAGGGTTGGGGAGCATGCGGTTGGTGCGCGCTCCCTAACCCTAGAATTGGTGCTGGTAGACCACTTTATGGCAGTCTGTAACATGCCATAGTTAGACAAGTGCACCTTTCTGCTACTCTGCTGATTTAAAGCTAGACCCTAACAGGCTTGGCTTTGACATTTTTGATATTTTAATATTTTTCTTTCCTTACTAAAGGCTGAAGCCTTAGGGAACTTAAATAACCCTATGGTACAGAAGTCATGAGATTATTATGAAGTAAGCACAATGTTAAGTGCACACATACTATTAAATCTGATGGACTTCCAAGGCACTTTACTGTTATAGTAATTAATGTTAGAACATAATATTACTGTTCCAGTAATTAATGTTAGAACAAAATCTAAGGTTAAAATTGATACAGCCCAGCCCTCACTGCTCTAAGTACATGGAGGGTACTGTCCATTTGAGGCTTATGTAAGATCTCATTTCACAGTTAAGTTATGAAGGGGCGAAACAGATGGCCAATTTGGGCGGGGGGACTTGTGCCACCACTTTTAGGCTGGATTGGGGCTGTAGCAAACAGACGTACAGCCCCAATCCAGCCAGTTTCTGCCCCAAATAGGAGCGGAAAAAATCAGCTCCTATTGAGGAGGAAAAATCTGCCCCTTTGCCTCTGGAGTCGGCTTTTTGCTGGCTCTGGGGCAAGTGGCATCTAAATGCCAACTCTCAAGCCAGATAGAAGTTGGCTGTCATGTAATTGCCAGCACGGCTTCTGTCTGGCATGGGGGCTTGGCACATTTAAACGCCACACCCCCAAGCCATCTTAGAGCTAGACTTTTGGGCCTGTCTGTTTCAGCCCTTAGTCATTCAGCAATAGGGATAGAATCTGGACTGACAATATGTTTTGCAGTTTGAGACTTGTACTGTGAAAAATCCAGTGATTTTGTGATTTACCCAAAAAACAGCATATTCTGTGCAAAATAACCACGTGTGAATTTTACACAGAATAAATTCTGAACTGTGAACTCTTTTTGAAAACTGCATGGTTTTTTAAGACTGTCTCATGGTGAGAATAAAGTTGTCAAAACTATTTGTTGCTTCTTTCAAGAGGGAAATAAGATTAGACCCCAGTTTGGTGGCAGCAGCAACATTGAGGTCTTATAGCAACTTCCATCTCCAAACAGTGACAGTCTATTTCAAAGGCTCAAAGAGCTGAAGTCCAAGGACTAAATTTGAACACTAATTGCAAAAGACCCGCTGAATCAATGGAACCCTAAGTTTGGATTTTTTAGATTCATAGTAATAGAATGGTTCTTCAAACAAACTATTTGATTTGGAATGTGTCGGCTTATATCAGAGTCTCAAAGACCTGATAAAATTAATTTCTTGATAAAATAGTGAGACAAAGGGAAATGTTAGTCTCCCATGATTGACCAAGGATTCCTTTCTCCATCTCCAGCTATCTTTCTGAACAATTAAATCAGAGACTTGCAACAGAGAAATTAATATGTCTTATTGGTAAGCTTTGAAAATAGGACTACACTATTCATGTTGAACATCTGTTAAACATTGTAAATGCTTGACTTCTTTTTCTCTGAGTACATTAAAATATATGCAATTTCCCAAAATAAATACTTCACATAACAGTAAGACCAATCCAGAGGGTGAGATAACCAATCCCTGTTGGGCCTTGTTCCTTAATTATGCCTCCCAGCTAGTTAATCTTTTAATGCTGGAGAACATAGCTAATTTAATTAGGTTTCTTTATGCTGATAGAAAGCTTTAGAATCAATATTTTTTATTATTCTTCCTTAGAATGATATGCCAGATGTCCGTTTATTCATTATTGTTTCAGAGCAGGTCTGATATATCCCTTTGTCTATGTATTAGAATTATCATACATCTGCATAAAGGTTATACATAGTCAAAATAATGATCTTTTGAAAACCTTCTCTTCCAATGGAACTGTGCTAATAACAAAATTATTCTGGAAGAAGCTGTATTCAAGTACTAAGCAATTAGAGCCATGTATTTGTACATTAATTACTGTATCATTTTCACTGCAGTCTGTATTGCTATTCTTCTTTAATCTTCCTTTTACATGTGAAATGGTTCACCCCCACATGCAAACTTACATGCAGCAAGTAAAGTAGTACACCATAGGGGTGGTAATGACTGAATGAATTCAAATGTCATCTGTTCTTCCTCCTTATACTAAAGAAGTAAATAATATTTACCAATTTTCTGTGTTTTAACACAGCAAGGGACCCTGATGGAAAAAAAAACTCATCAACTGTGAGGTTTTGGGGGGTCCTATGCAAGAGTGAGAACAACACTTTTATTTTTGTTTTATGCACAGTAATACTGAATTTTGTACAAAGAACTTTTCTTGCAACAAAAAAAAATATGCAAAGAATAAGCTCCAGTGGCAAAACACCTTCATTATTATTATTATTTTTGTAATTGAAATCTTAGAAATCATCAAAAATACACAAAATCTCTTGTAACCTCTTTTTATGACTGAAATAAGCAAAAAGATGCATCTCCAAAATGTACCTTATACGATGTTAAACATTAGTGTCCTTTTAGAAGTTCTTTATTTGGCCATGCCATTTGAAGTGAAAGTATGGACACTATGGCACGTTACAGACCTACCCTTTGGGGCAGCCTGTAGGCGTGCCTTTCCCCAGTGTATCGGGGCCTCAGCTGCTAGACCGGCAGCCTCCGAGGCCCCGATCCGCCGCTTTCCGGGCTGTGGGGAAGCGGCAAAAGGCCGCTTCCCCGCAGCCTGGAAAGGGGTGTCCTTGGGGCTTCAAACCCCAAGGACACCCCACGGTGGTGGGGAGGAGGAGAAAGGGGCCGCTTGGCCTCTTTCTCCCTTGCATTGCTGGGCACAGCCGTCTCAAGGCTGCGCCCAGCGGCGCAAACCAGGAAGGAGCTCCGTTTTGGAGCTCCTTCCTGCTCTGTGGAAAGGGTGCATTAAGCACCCTCGCGCGGAGCGATGGCGTCACATCCGTGCCACCTCATTTGGAGGCGGTGTGTTCATCACGCCATCATGACGGTGGCCGTGTGGAATGGCCGCCACCATTTTGTGTGCGTGGAGCGCGTGCTAGGGTTAGGGGGGTGCAGAAGCACCGCCCCTTCCTAACCCTAGTACACGCTCTGCGCGTACTTTCATGGCGGTCTGTAACCCACCTATGTTAGTAACATATTGGAAGTTAATTAATATCATGCAATTCTGTTTGTGCAAGATACTTGTTTTGATAACTCTTATGTTGACAGTATGTTTTTATACAGTAGGCCCTCTGTAGTTACAGATTCTGCATTTATAGATTCAACCATCCATGTCTTGACATTTTAAAAAAAACCTTGATTTTTTACTTTTTTACACTATTCTACTAGCCCATTGTATATGATAAGATTTGAATATCCATGAATGTTAATATTCATGGGAGGCATGGAGCCAAAACCTTGCAGATACTAAAGGCCCACTTGAAAGATCAATTTCTGAAATACAGCAATAAACAATTCTTAAAATGGATCCAACAAAGGTCAGAGCCACTTTCTTCTGTGGAAGTAGATTTCAGGCTATAACAACCAAAATATTGTTGCTGTGTTCCTTCACGTTGTTTTTGCCTTATGACAACAGTACGATGACCCTACCACAGGGTTTTGGGATTTGTTTGTTTGTTTGCAAGATTTGTTGAGGTTGTGCTGCCTTTGCCTTCATCTAAGGTTGAGAGAGTGTGACTTGCCCAAGGTTTCTTTGGCTGAGGAGGAATCTGAATCCTGTAATCCAGAGTCATAGACCCAATGGTCAAATCACTATACCACACATATTATCAATAAAGTAAGTTGTATATAAAGATCAGTGGCAAGCATAAAAACAAAATCGTCAGATGTAATTTAATGTCATTTTTGAGGAGCCAAATACTTAGCACACCGCAATCCTGGTTCTTCTCCAAAAGTTTGTCTGCTCTTTGTGATACCAGTCCAACAGAAAGGGGCAAGACAGACTTCTATAAGTTTTCAAGAAGGATGGAAGAAATATAGGCCTCATGCAGCTCCTAAGGCTGCTTTTGTGCTGTCAGAATTAGGCCCAATTTTTTTTTTGAATGTTTGTGTTTTCTTAGTGCTGAAAGTCCATGTAAGAATTGTTTGCAAATGATTTTTCACTGTAGAGGGTATCGAAGCTGAAAAAGTCTGTTTTGACGTTTGATCAATGGTTAAACTTTAGAGGTATTAGATTTGATCGTTTGGATATGAGACAGGTTTCCTGTAAATTTAACCCTGAACAGATTGTGAAGTAGGAAAAGGTACTGTAAAGCTCTACCAAGCTGAATGAAAATGCCTGTCCCTGCTTTACCTTCCAAAACTGAACTTTCAGGTACAGCTTGATGGAGGTACCTCATCCTGTTCCACAAAATGTTTAGGATTAAAGTTATAGGAGCTCAATCCTTTAACCAACATGGCAAATCCTACATGGTGGAAAGAATTGCATTCAGAGGAAAGACTTTGCATTCAGAGGAAATTCCCTCTCCTGGAACGATTCAGTGATGCTAGAGGGAGCAGATGATTCCCTGATGATGAGGAAGTGCGCCAGGCTTTCACACACGTGCACTTCCTCAACGTTTTAGAGGTGATTTACCAGTACTTAAGAGTTGGTATGAAAATCTTCATAGTCTATGGTGCAGTACAGAGCACCCAAAAAGGGCGGCCTGCCAGCACCTGTTTTACCACCGGAGGGAAGCCGCAGCCGCCAAACTGTGTGGCTTCCTGCTGGCGGAAAAAGAACCAGCAAAAAACAGGTTCTTTTTATGCCGTGGTGGTGTAACAAGTGCGCCACTGGTGCACTTGTTATGTAAGTGCCAATGGCGTATACAGGGCACCGCCATTGTTATGTCCTTGTCACGTGCTAAGGTTGAGGGGTGTGTGGGTGCGCTGCCCTGAGGCAACCCTAGCATGTGACAAGTGCATCACGAAAGGCCTGTCTGTTCCGGGCCTATAAAACACATGCTGATTTTCTTTTGGAATGTTTTGGTGCACTCCGTTAGCCATTGTATGTTTGCAGTGTGGTCCCTAGTGCCTCTTCCTTTCCTGAGTCCCAGTTACACCTCTGGGATTTCTGTTTCCATGCATGTTTGGAGTCTGTGTTCCAGAATTTCAAGCATAATTTTTCTTGCTTAGGAGATTAGTTCTATGACCCTACAGGAACACACTCCCTTGGAGTGTGGTGGAGTCTCCTTCTTTAGAGGTCTTTAAACAGAGGCTGGATGGCCATCTGTTGGGGATGCTTTAATTGGAAGTTCCTGCATGGCAGATGTTGGACTGGATGGCCCTTTTATGACTCTATGATTTGGTTTTCCTTATTGGTTGATATGTTGGTTTGCACTAGAGTTGATTTGCTTGTGTGGATTGTAGCAGTTTGATTGGAATATCATCTGTTCCTGGTGATTTATTTTCCCCCATTTATTGCAGCTTCCACTTCAGTTTTTTTGAATTTGGGGTTATTCTTCAAGTGATTCTTCATTCCATGCATCCTTCATTTTTTCATCTATTTTATATAACTCTTCAGTGTATTGTCTCCAGAATCTTTTTTATTCCTTTCTGGAATTGAATTATGTCCTGAATTCTTCAACATACTTAAAAAAAAAAAAAAAGCTAACCTCAGCCTACTTTTTCCAAAAAACAACAACACCCTGTCTCCATTACATGTGTGTGTTTGTGTGTGTATAATAATTGAAGAGAGGTGTCTGGAACTTTTTATTTGAGGAAAGTCATTAAATATTTCCCCAGGGATGAACATGTTCTGTGTTATGTCCACAAACAGGGTACTAAATACTTGTAAGACTCAGCTTTCCAGACAGGTCAAAACTACTGCCAGAAATGTTCACATTATCTTTCACAATTCCACAGGATACGTTGGTTCATTTAATCTAGGTTTGGATTATCTAAATATAGTAGAACAGTAGCTTGTTTTGCTATTGCAAGACTTTTTGACAGTGCACATATGATGTATGTCAAGTATTTTAGAAGTATTTTGGAATAATACTTTTAAGAATTGTTTACATTGGGATGTAAATCTTCTTAAAGATTCACAAGCAAGGATGAATAAATAGTTTAACATATTTATTCTAGCTATGAGAAAGCCTATTCATCTTTAGGGAATTATTCTGTGAAAATTAAAATCGACCTTTTTGCATATGGATTTTGTTTGTGCACTTTCCATGCAAAATAAGTCCTGAACTATGAATATTTTTACTTGTCTAAGATTCTCCCCATCAGTGTTTCCTGATAATCTAATATGTTCAAATATTGTTTTCATCCCTAATTTACAATTATGCTGGTTTAAATCATTTGAAAGTGTGTAAATGGCTACCAAAGCTGAATATATCTTCTAACAAAAGTTCTTAGAGTTATATAAATATAGCTACTTTAAAACTTAATGACTTGGAGTTTTGGCCAGGACTTAAAGGGCTATTTTACATATAGCTAAATGTTTCTGGGGATTTTTAAAAAGAAAACATTTTTCTTTGCACAGCTGCATATGCCATTCCAAACTATGCAAGTAAAGGTCACTTGAGCATGTGGAACTAATTACACAGTGCTTAAACTCTTGTTAAAGGCCAGGAGAATGTGGGCTCCACACCTCAAGCCATTATTGGTACTATGGTTATATGCTATTGAGATAAGCAGTGATAACTGCTTCATGAAATTCAAGGAAAATGAGCTGGACTTGGTGCTGTCATTTGCTGAAATAACTGATGTGGTTAGTAGAAACAGGTGGGGATTAGTTCTTTTCTTGCCTCACAGTCCTCCTGGCATCTTGAAAACCTTGCCTTGGAATGAGGCCTCTGATGCCTGCTGGAGTGAGAAATTGTGGTGGGAATAGGAGCAGTTTTTACATACCGCACCAAGTTTTAGTATCATAAAGTAGAAAGGAAATCTTTGTAGCTTTGGATAAATTAGTAAAAGACCCCACATAGGCAAACTTGATCTGGGGAAATTGCCAGCCAGATTTGTACAATGTGCCATATGAAAGGCAGTAGTTAAAAGAGCAATTATACAAGACATTATCTGTCCAGGAGTGTAGCAGTAAGGGCACTGCCCCCCATAAGAATTTTGCCCCCCAAATGAAAATTTTCCTTCAGTCTCCAAATTTCTAGACATTGCAGTAACTTCCAACTTCATGTGAACATTTAAATATAGAGTTTAGACATCTAAGAAAAATGTGCAGGCAAAGTTACCAAGGGAATGCAAGCATCTCACTTTTTGCAATGCTAGAAAGCTGGGGACATAAACAATACATTGGAGTAGCAGCATTCCCATTGGGAAATGCCTTTCTCTCTCTCCCCACCCATAGCTACACCCCTGCATCCTCCCCTTCGATTAATTAATAGATAGTTGTTTCATTTAATTATCTTATTCTTGTGTAATTGGTAGACCATTATACTTGGATTAGTGTTTGTGCTATAACAACAAATCATTCAAATATGCACAACTCAGGTGCTGCAACTTTGCAGGACATATTTTTCTGCAGAATGGAGCATTGTGGGAAGAGAGAGACTATTCATTAGCATAAAATTGCATTTAACTTAATATGTTCTTATCTGTGATTTTGGTAATAGGAACTATTGATCTGTGGTTTTGGCATATTAGTGCGTAAATATTAAAATTCAATAGAATTTCCTTCGTAATGCAGAATGCTTTTCTTGATACCACTGAGCCTGTATGTTTGTTTGTTTGTTTGATTTATTGAGTTTAATTGTGTAAGCATTTCATAGGCATCTGAGTCAATATGCATTTTATTTTAATTGTATTAATCAGTTTTGGTGATACTTCCTTTCTATGTGCTTAACATCTTTCCCATGTTGGAAGGGATTACTTGGTTCTGCCTAGAAACCAGACTAAACATAAATACACCAGTTTAGGTAGAAATGGGACACATTTTTTTTTAAATGCCAAAAAGCTATTATGGAGCTAATGACAAATCCCATCCTATACATTTGAGATATCCAGGTTCAAGCTGAAGAGAGCATCTCCGACTGATTACATTAAATAGTTGGTACATATCTATGCATTAATTTGTCCAGTAAAGATTCCTATCATGTTTCAAGCTGGGTGGCCACATCAAAGCGCATTGACAACTTTTAGTTAATCATGCCTGCCCACTCTTATCACTGTCATGACTACTGCCGATGGGTATGTGTCTGGATTAAATAACTGGAACTACTAGCAAGAATACAAGCCTCCTAAACTCCAGACAACAGCCCCTCACCTAACAACAGTACCATACTGCAGTTCAAGGGATACAAAGTATGATCAAAGTATGTTATAAAGTTGATTGTGAAGGTGTGGTTTGGGAAGATAATGGTGATAATAATAGTGATGATGATAACTTTTGTGGATTTAATTATTTATGGATTTGATTAATACATTCTCTCTAGTTCCTTGAGCACAATTCTACCAGAAGTTGATCATAGAGTTGCACTGGTTGGAGGATCTAGAGATTCCTAGAGAAGGGTTCCTAGAGAATATGGGTTTTTTCCCACTTTCACAGGGTCCTGGGCCCCTAGCCCCAGTGAATGTGGAGGGCCCACTGTAAACTTTAAGAAAGACCTGTAGAAAAAAGATTTGCTCTCAATTAAATATCCCAACTGCTGTAAAACTATCTCGACAATGTGTACACAAGCTGCCTGTAACAAAGCTGTAACTTTTGAACTGTTGTGTTTTTGAGTGCACAGCATGGCTCTGTATTGGAAAGAGTGAATGAGCAGTGAAGATTATTTCAAAATAAAATGAGATTGTAAAAGATAGTGGAGAACAGTTATTCTGTTTTGAGTGGCAGTGAAGCAGGAGATGAACTCTAAAAAGGCTTGCACTTGCCCTTCAGTATTTGATCGTAGAGAAGAGGCTGATGTGTACGACATTAATTAAAAAAAAGGAGGAACGAAACATAACTGAAGTGTTTGATACTGCCCACCAGACACACTTCTGGCTTCCTCTTGCCTTACATGAAAAGAAAAGGGGGAAAAGGAGGAAAAAAGAGAAGTGAAGATGAGCATCCAGTTTCATCAGGAACACCAATTAAGCCTGTGTTGTGCCTGTTGTTGGCAGTTTTCAAGAGCTATCATTAAAAGACTTTAAATGCACTGTCAGCAGGAAATATAACAATAGGTGCTGGGGGGGATTTACAGAAAAATAGAGAACCTTTAGGGTTTTCTTTTTTTAGTTCTATATGCCTCTTGAAATCTCGTACTCCCCTGCTTATAGTAACAAAAAAATCTTAAGCAGAGAAGATAGTTAAGATAGTGTTCATATTTTGCTGTCTTTTTCATTTTGTTGTCCTCTTTGGAATAATTCAAAAAGTTTGCATATTTGTAACACAAAATCCGCACTTATTCAGTTTGTAATTCTTTATTTCTGGTTTGCTGTGGAACTCTCAGTAAGGTAGAATTCCATTAAATATGTGGTTTTGTGATTAATTTCAGAATGTATAGTTGAGATCTTGCATTGTCAGATGTAACTACAGTGATGGAACTCGCCACCCCTTAAAAATCGGCTTTCTCAGCCTATTACACTCCAACCAGTCAGCTTCCAGGGTGATGCAGTTTGGGGCACTGAGAAATGATTTGTGTGTCACTGTCACAGTTGTAAAATTTTAGAACAGGAATCTGGAGAGACCTCTTGGAGTCCTGCCACAAATGCTTGTCTTAAGGTGCTCCCCGACTTGAAGAGTGCTGCAGATGCACTTCAGTCTGCAGTACTTTGGAAACCCTTCAGTTGAGGTGCTGCAATGGTGAAAAGATAGCTCTTTGGGGTCATGTTTGCTCAGTACCAACCATAAATGTCAATCCCCAGCAGTTAAAAGATCATGTGTCTAGTTTACAATCTCATAACTACTGAACAGAATATCATGCTATGTTTTTTTAATGTCTTCATTCATCTTCCTACATTGTTCTGTATTGGTTCAGGCATTAGACTGCTTTGAAATCCCACCTCTACCCCCTTTAAAAACAAAGCTTAAAAGAACACCCCCTATAAAAAGAACAAGTATTATTTTTGAGGCATTACAGAGACAGCATTCTCTGAAGATGCCAGCTACAGATGCTGGCAAACGTCAGGAAGAAACTCTTCTCGAACATGGCCACATAGCCCAAAAAACCCACAAAAAACCCTGGATGCCAGCCATGAAAACCTTCGACTTCCAAATAAAACTGTCAGCATGTTTATGTGGGAGGTAGATGTTAATCGT
>NC_056523.1:237588878-237591146 GCF_019175285.1 Sceloporus undulatus
TATATATATAGAGAGAGAGAGAGAGAGAGAGAGAGAGAGAGAGTGTTTACAACCCAAATCTTGTTTTCCAATAAAAACAGAATATTTTGTTATGAATATATATATATATATATATATATATTTATGAATATACAGTGGTACCCCGGGATACGAATTGATCGCGTTACGAAATTTCCGGGATACGAAAAAGTTCCATTGGAAAAAACTGTTCCGGGATACGAAGGTTTTTTCGGGTTACGCATTTTTTTTCGGCGCGAAATTCAAACCGCGGCTAGCGGCTAGCGGCTTTCCAGCGCTAAAAAAAGCCTTTTCAGGTTGCGAAATTACTCGGGTTACGAACGAAGCGGCGGAACGAATTAATTTCGTAACCCGAGGGACTACTGTATATAAACCTATTAAGAGAAGGAAAGAGAGACTGGAAATCAAAGTATTGTTTAACAAACTGCTTGGTTGCTAAAAATGCATATGTACAATTAGGGTTAACTGTGACCTACTGAAATATAGAAAAAAAATATTATTTTGGTGGCTCATTTATCTTGTTTAGAGGGAAACAGTCAAATCACGATCAGAACAGGAGACTATATGTTTGGTCTGGAAAAAGAGAAACTGATCTAATAGACAAGAATATTTGCAGGCTATGAAAAGACTGGGATGTGTAAACTTCACCATGCCCTGTGCTCCAGTAACAAATGTGACTGCAATCTCTGAAAACAATGGATATTTTTTTAAAATTTAATATAAATATTGGACTTCTCCAGCTGAGACAAATGTGTTAGATTTTTCTATTTGTTGTTGTTCCCCGTGGTTTTTTTAAAATATTAAAACATTTCTATTGTCTGGGTCTATTTTTTGGAATTCCTGCTACCAGCTGCGACATTTTATTCCCAATTGCAAGTGAGTTTCATTTTAATTCAACAAATATCAGAACAAAAAAGTAAACTTTACTCCTCTGTCTTTCTTTCGTTTTTTCTTTCGTTCTCTCTCTCTCCCTCTCTGCTTCAATTGAAGAGGACTAGACTCTCTGCAGTGACCCAGCGTTCCTTTTCTGAAACTGCTCCTAGACTCTGGAATGACCTGCCGGATGAGATCCATCAGATTACCACCTTGGAAACCTTTAAGAAGGCTATTAAAATGGATCTCTTCTGGCAGGCCTTTCCAGACTAGAACATCTTTGCTGACCTGCCTCCCTGTCCTTTTTCTCCCATTATCCCTATCTTTGGCACTTTACATATGGGCCCTTTAGCACGTCCTGGCGACATGCTAGGGTTGCCTCGGGGTGCTGTTTCCAGATGCCCCACAACCCTAGGACGTCGCCAGGACGTCACAGCTGTGCAGCGCTGTATACATGGCGTGCACAGCTGTGACATCACTGCCGCGCACCTTCCACAGGGCGCGCGCGGCAGCGACATCCTCATGCCGCCACAGGCAGTTTTCAGCAGGGCTAAAAGGAGCCGCTTTTTAGCGATCTTTTTGTTTCTGTGTAGCCACACCGTGCGCTTTGGATGCTGCGGCATGGTTATGCGAAAAAGAGGCGGCCATTGACTGCCTCTTTCTGGCAGTCTGTACCCCACCATAATCTTTATTCTACCCAGACCTCCACTTGAAACACTTATTTCATTTTAATCATTACTGCATTTTAAAGTTTTTAACAACTTTTCTTGGTTTAATCTTCTTTTAGCATTTAATTATATTTTATATTTTTTAATTATATTTTTATGACTGGGGGAGGGATGGGGATCTTGGAATTTTTAATGTATTCTCTTTTGAGTGTATTTTATTTTACTGTTGTAATCCACTTGGATTCCTAGAGATTAAGCGGAATATAAATAACTATTATTATTATTGTTATTACTCCTCCTCTATCACCAACACCACTAGCTCCTCCTTCCTATCATTGTTGCTGTTTAGAGTTATAGTGCATCAGTATAGTAGAGTTATAGTGCGTCATTATAGTATAGCAATATAATTTTTTTAATCTCAGTGTAGAAAATTTGCCCTTCAGACCACAAGATCATCTTATCAAACCACATCCCTGTTTTTAAAAAGCCTTTGAAAGACTGTAAATCCAAGAAAATGCTACAAATAGCCACAAACAAAAGAAAAGAATTGAGTAAATGAACATTCAATCAACTACAACTGACAAAACATGACAAAATTCAAGGAGCTGTATTGTGAGAGTTCACACTTATCCAGATCAACCAGGATGTGACCATTATAAGTCAAAGATGTCCTCTTAGTGCCACAGTTACACTGAGTTTTTGAAAAATC